>NW_022631368.1:0-119594 GCF_010015895.1 Lontra canadensis
GTCGAATAAATAAATAAATAAAATCTTTAAAAAAAAAAAAAAAAAAAGAAGTAGCAGTCTAGTCAGTAGTTTGAGCATTGAAATCTCCTAGGGTGATGCAGAACTGGAGCTGGAGAGGAAGACTGAGAGCCAGACCATGAGTGATTCAGGGAGTGAGCTTGGGATAGTTTTCAGTGCTTAGGAGGAGAGTGGTTGGATGGCATGAGGCTTAAAGAAAGATAGGAGTGAGGACGAGGATTGGTACAGAGTGACAATGAAGATCCAAGATAGACCAGCCACTTTTACTGAACAGGGAAGTGAGTCTGAGAGGGTAAGCCACTTTCCCCTGAAAAACCACAGAGGAAGTGATGACTTCTGTTAAGACAAAAGTGATGTGAGTCTTCAGAATGGATGGAGGGTTCAGGAGAGTGTAATGGCTAAATAGGGTTTGGGAGCAGAGTGAGTAAGAAAACGTGGAGTAAGAAATGGTGGTGGCAGGGGGCCTGTGGATTTGAGGTTAGGAAAGGGCTTTTTGCCTTCAGTCAGGGACCCTCCAAGCCTTAAAGGACTAGAATAGAGGCAAAAGCCTGCGTTAGTTCCTCCACCATTCAAGGGCAGTGCTCCTCCCCCAAGGAGTCCATCCCAGTCCTGTGCTCCTCTCCCCCCATGAGGCCCCTCCCCCGTGAGGCCCGTCCTGTTGGAGCCAGGAGGCCCAATGTGCCTGGCAGAGAGGTGACTGTCTGCCAGGGACACCGCAAAGAGGGGTGTGAGGGGTGGGTGGGAGTGGCGCCTGACTGTGGGACCCCCTCAGACAGTCTGAACATCCTCGACTCAGGAAGTTACACAGAGCAGTGGATCTTCCTGTTATGACTATTTTGCTATAAATGAAAGAGAAAAATATGAGAGTTCTTGAACTCTCCTAAGAGGAAGACAATAAAAAGGGAAAAGAGAAAAAGCTATCTGACCACCCACCTGGAAGCTCATTTTAAATAACTTTGTGTGGCTATTTTAAGACAGAAATGGACACGCTCCTATTAATAAGCCTGGTTAAGTCCGTCCTGTCTGCAGGCAGGGTGACCCTGAAAGCCTCTTTCCCTACAGAATCCCTGAGAGTAATAAAGAGAAGAGGTGTGCACCTGTCAGTGGACAGCCCCACACTGGTCATCGCAAGTAGAAAATTCTACAGGGAGATTCTGCAACCTCTAATTTCACCTTTTGCCCTTCAGAGAGGATTTTAAAGACAGCAGCTAAAGGAAGGGCTTACCCAAGGCAAGGCATGCCCCCGTAACACCCCCAACAACTTGAGGGAGGAGGCTCTTTTCTATCCCCATTTTAGAGATGTGGAAACTGAGACTTAGAAGAGTACCTTTGTCCCCAGTTCCCACGGTTAGAAGGAGAAGCTGGGATTCGAAGCTTTTAGCTCCCCACCAAGGTTGTGTAACCACTCCACAGCACTGCCTTCCTTCCTGAGGCATGATTTAGATGTAGGAAGGCCTTCAAAGTCAAAGTCTTGCATCGCCTCGGATGTGGTTGGGAGGCAGCTCTCCACATGCCAGGACTCTCCACTTCCCTCACACCGTTCTTCTGCGTCTTTGTCATAACCTGCAAAGCTACCGTGGACCGAAGATCCGGTCTCCTTTAACTAAGGATCTTCCCACCATCCCGCAGGAAGCTCACCTCCTGTTCTGCCAGACCCTGGTTTCCAGGAACGGAGAGCCACTCCCATCCCTGAGGAGAAAGGGAAGAAGGTGGAGTCAGGACTGGAGCGAGTGTCCAGGTGCCTGGGTGCTTCCGTGCTTCATGGACCACATGGCTTCCTTCTCTGCTTCTGCTTTTCCCCCTGTCTTTCCCAGAGTCTCCCTGTTCTCTGCTTACCTTCTACTAACCAGTTCTGTGGTTAGTAGACTCCGAGGCTCTGACTCCACTGGATAGAACCTTCCAGTGCATTCCTGTGGCCTCCCGCCTGGCTGCTGACTGCCTGCATGTCTCAGCGTTTCTTGGTTCAAATTCCTGAGGTGGGAATCTGATTGGCCCAGCTCCCTTTTTTTTGTGCTGGGCCATAGGTCAGAGGTCACGGGCAGGCCTGAGTCGACTCAGATGACTTCCCCAGCTGTACTGGACAGCCCCTGGTGGGACACAACCCAGCAGAGGAATGGACCTCCCCCCCCTTTCAGCCAGGGCTGTTCGTTGAATTGTTCCTTTATGAAGGACAATAGCCAACATTTGTAATGTACTTCTGAAACCTCCCCTGGCCCTGGGGCAGGAACACAGCCTTTTGGAGCCTTTAGAAATCAGGGTTTTAACTGCTGGAAATGGTAACTGGCAATCAGCCCGCCGTCACTCCACTATTGGACTCACTGTTGCGTCATCCCGCTCTCCTTCAAACTGCGCCCCCCACCAAAATGTCTGTCTCGGGCAGCTCCCCAATACTGCCTCCTGTGCTAGCAACGACACCCATCGGCTGCCCGGTGACCTCTCTGTGCTGTCCTGTTCCCACCGCACACACCGCTGGCCCCACCACCTCCGGCCCTGGCATTCTGGCAGACGTCACTGTGTCCCCCGGCCCCAGTGTTGTCTCTGCTGATCCTGTCAGCACCCCCGAGCCCTGACTGCAGGGGGAGGGTTCTCTCTCCTTTCGTTACATGCTATCAAAGGGGGTCTCCTTGCTCCAGCCTCTGATGGCCTGGCGGGGTTGGGGGGGGCTTGTATGAACCCGCTCTTTCACTTGTTCTTGTGGGTCACTCTCCCTCGGACCCCCCACAAGAGCGTGTCGGGGGCTGATAGGCTGGGGCAGACTTAAGGGAAAATGGCAGGTCTTCCTCTGTGCTGCCTCCACTTGGTTATGCCAAGGGGATTCCCTGGACTCTGAGGCTGGTAGACTTGACCTACTACCCCAGAGTCTGTCCCTCAGTCGTGGAGGTAGCTTACAATCCAGTGCCACCCAGCCAGTCTCCCCTGTCTGGCAGTGGAGAGTCAGGACCAGCTTTTCGCTCCGCTTAGAACCTGGCAAGAGGCATGGTGGCGTGGCCTGGAGCCTGGGCTCTGAGGTATAGACAAGCCTGTCCTGGGACCACTGCTTGATCTGACTGTTTGGACTCTCTGAGCCTTAGTTTTCTTATCTGTAAAGGGCGGGTGGTGGGGGGGCACTAATAATCCTAGTCTCACTGGCGCTGCTGTGGGACTTACACAGAAGGAGGTTAATGGACCTGTTCCGCCCACTGGCAAGAGCTCCGTGGGTGGAGATGTTGTTATGACCCCAAGGACTAGAGTCAGATCCCTCCATGGGTCCAAGGCCCGGTCACCCCATTGCAGCTGCTGTCCTGGCCATTGCCTTCCAGGGTCAGACAAGGGAGGCCTTTGGGGTAAAGAATAGCACAGGACCATTACCCCCACCTCACATCTGTTGGGGAAACTGGCCTGCAGGGAGGGAGATGAGCCCTTGAGTTTACCCTGGTCTCCTCTCGGTGCCGCTGTCTGCCTAGTCTTGGGGTCACATGAGAAGTAGAAACAGTAGGAGATGTAGGGAGAGGAATGGGTGGAGACATTGGGTCAGACAGCTGTGGATTTAGGGCAGTGGGTTAGGCATTCACAGGTGCTGGAGCACCAGGCATGTTGCTGGGTGGCTGCTCCCTGGCCGCCCGTCCTTTATAAGGGACGTAAGCCTAGCTCTTGTGGGTCAGAGGGGAATGGATGGTGTAGACTTAAGCTAATACTGAAGAGCACATTTTCAGGAGACAAGCTGCATGCATTGGAATCAGAGCTTCGCCCACAAGCCATGTGACTTTGGGCCAATTACTCCAAGCCTCGGTTTCCTCATTTGCTAAATGAGAGTCAACAGTAAGTAGTACCTATTACATAAGGTAGTTCTGAGCAGTTAATTAGATAATACATACATAAAGTGCCAGAACAGCATCTGGCATGCAGCAAACATGTTCATTATTGTTATGAAACCCATCCGTGTCTTATCTTCTCTCAAGATTGTAAGATCCTCAGTAATATTAAACTCTTGTTTTTCTCACTGTAGGTCAGTGTTGGTGATAAGAAAATGAATGCGTGAATGGAAAGTAAACTTCTTTATAAATCTCCAGAGAAGAAGAATTTATTAACAGTGCTTAGACATACATGATTTTATGCATTTACTGAGGCCCAACCCCTCCGTGTGACTAGACAGATACACACCCACAGCTCTACACACCTCCTTCCCCACATACTCCCCCATCTACCTGTCTCCGCTCCCCTATCTACCCCTCTCCATCCCTTTTCCCTCCCTCATCTACCTACCCACACCTGCACTCCCGCCCACCTCCATACCCACACCCCTTCCCATACCCTCCCACATGTCCCACCCTCCCGCTACTACACCTCGTACACACAAACGCATGCACAGCCCCTCACACACATCCATATCTGCATCTACACAAGCATGTGTGCATGCACACACACTCACACTCACACAGGCACACACATACTCTCATCCTGAAGCAATCTAAGGAATATGTTTGCCTTCCACATTTATCCTTTGGGTGAGTGAGGAAAAGTAAATATGCCTGCAGGCTGCTTTGGGTCTTCAGCCCTTACCCCTTTCTGTCCCTTCTCTCCTCACGTCTCTCTACCAGTTCCTTTCTCAGTCAAAAGAAAAAGGCCATGGGAGGCTGGACCTAAGTTTCTCCGAGGACACTGAAACGAAGCCACAGTTCAGAGGTCACCAAGAGTCACAGTCACCTTTACTTTCCTCATTACAAGGAAAAACTCATGTCTCTTTGGCTGCCTGACTGAAACTATTCTCAACCCCAGAGGGGTACAGCAAGGCCTGCTCCAGAGCAACTCAGCTGCCCCTGGATTTTTTTCCCCTTCAGGAGATAGTCTCACTAGTCTTAGCTCATCTCTGCAATGGTTTTCACATTGCCTAGAAGACAGAGAGAAGAAAACGAACTTATTTTTAACACAAATATTTGTTATAAATATTTAACAGTTGTTTATATTTGAGTGACATCATTTAAACCTCATAGCACTATGAGGTCGGGTAGTTCTTCATTTTACAAAGGAGGAAACTGAGCACAGAGGTGTTCAGTGACTTGTCTAAAGTCACACAGTAAGTACATGGTGGAGTCAAGATTCTTCTGACTCCAGACCCACAATTAAAAGTTGAAAGAGCCTCTCTAGAATCTTAGGCCCAGGGAACACCTTTGACAGAGCACAGCATTGTTTCACAACGGCCTAATGACACACACACCCTTTCCTCTGAGGGGCTTCAGGATAAAGCCACATGTGACAGCTAGCTCTGCCTTTCTGGGGAGAAGCAAGTACTTCCTCTTGATTCGGACAAGAAGCTTTTCCCACTCTCCCATCCACCTATCCAGCCATGCTCTCACCTGCCTCCCACTCATCCATTCACCTACCTACCCATGTACTCCTCCATCTACCCCCACCCATCCATCTAACTTAAACTTTTCTTTTACTTCTTTTCCCATTTTACTTTTTAAATTTAAATTCAGTTAATTAACATATAATGTATTATTTGTTTTAGAGATGGAGGTCAGTGATTCATCAGTCTTCTCTAACTCCCAATGCTCATCACATCACGTGCCCTCCTCAATGTCCATCATCCAGTTATTCCATCTCCCTCCCTCCCACATCTCCAGCAACCCTCAGTTTGTTTCACATGATTGAGAGTCTCTTATGGTTTGTCTCCCTCTCTGATATCTTCTTGTTTTATTTTTCCCTCCCTTCCCCAATCATCCTCTGTTTTGTTAAGTTCCACCTGTGAGTGAGATCATACGATAATTGTCTTTCTCCGATGGTCTTATTTCACTTGGCATAATACCGTTATTGACATAAGCCCCAATTTACTCATCCATAAAATGGGGATGGTTGACATAAGGTTTGTGTCATTACATAAGTAATGCAAAACATGTTTATTACCCGACATATAGTAGGTGCAATAATGTTTACTCCATGGATGTCTTTTGCTTTGTTAAGGAGTCGATTTCAGGAGGATTTTAATTCTTTGAAATGTCTCATTCCTGTGGCTGAATCATGTTTAATGAGCTCTGTCCTTTGATTTATTGCTCTGGGGGCCTGGGATGATAGGACAGCTCTGGGTCCTTTTTATTAGATGTGTCTCTGGCTTCCACAGAGAACAGTGGAGAAGTCCTGTGGAGAAGCAAGGGGAACAAAAGTCAGGAGCCGCCTACAGGCTGGGTCTTCAAGAAGCCAGCCCTGAAGGGTGGGGGCTGAGGAGCAGGAAGTTTAGATTAGCTTCCTCACCTTTCCTCCAGACCCTATTTCTCAAGAAGGAAGTTTGTCTAACACTGAACTATAAAAATCTGCAGTTGGAGCTTCGATGTGTCTTCTTTGCAACAAGTCCCTGCCTGGCCCTGGGGAAGAAGGAGCTAGAGAGCTTGAGGCCTGCGTTTGGACTGCGGTGACAAAAACTGACCAGGCCTCAGCCTCCCTTGTCTCCTGGAGATGATCATTGTGGAAATGGTTATGCCTGACATTCCTACGGCACTTTCTAGTTTGCACAGAATTCCCACACGTGCCATCCCATCCCAACCCTACGTGGCGGGAAGGACAAGCAATTTTAGACTATAAGGGATCAGAATGTGCCACCCCAAAGCATGTCATTTTGTCTTAAGGATTATCTTGGGCTGAAGACAACTGAGGAACAGCAGACACCAAAAAAGCACTCTGCCTTTACCCCCTGTTTTCCTAAAAGCAGAACATAAAATTCCATTTGTAACAGTATCTCCCTCTCCTGCACCAGGCAGGGAAGGCCCCAGGAGGACAACTCTTAAACTCTTCACTGTAAGAGATAACTCTAGACTCTGAGCAGCTCACACACGGCCCCAAGAGGCAACTGCTTAACACACCTGCGGACATAGCCCTTATCTTCTAGTCGTTTCCCCGTTTACCGATCCACAATACACACCCCCTGAAGGTTTAGACCTCGCTTTCTTTGTCTTATCACTGCTCTACAAATTCATTGTCCTTCATTAAGATGCTATATCATATATGTCCCAAACTCTAACCACTCTTTTGAGCTGCTCATGACTAAGTTTTTCCCACGTGTGTGCACGCTGCGTGCACACATAAACCCTGTATGCTTTTCTCTCACTGATCTGTCATTTGTCAGTTGAATTTCCTGGGTGAACTGTAGCACCCAGTAGGGTGGAGGAAAACTGCCTATCAAAGAGAAGAAGAAAATAACAGAGCATCCAGCTGGTGTCCCTGTAATCACTGAGGCTCCAGCCCTGCTCTTCGGCCTATAGATCCAGACCCCTTCCCACCATCCCAGAGGTCCTCTTTTCACCGGGCGCCTGGACACTGGGAGTTTTCTCACCACCTTTAAGGCAGCCAGTGAGACTTCCAAACTCCCTTGGAGAGACCTCTCTTCATTTTTTGTTGTTCGCAGTGTTTAATTCATTCAGCTCTGTTCTACAAAGCATCTGCCTTGTACCAGGAAGCTCAGTGTTCTGAGCAAATGCAGGCCCTTACAATTCAGAGGATAAGAGGCGTGATCAGGAGCAGTGTGCTCCAGGAGCATCAAGTTACCCTGCCAATAGCCTCCCAGAGGAAGTGAGTCAGCAGCTGAGACCTACGAGATAAGCCAGAGTGATTCAGGCAAAGGGAACAAGAAGAGAGGGTTCTGGGTAGAGGGAACCCCACCAGCAAAGAACCAAGATGCAAAGAGCTTGGTGAGTTGGGGAAGCTAAAGAGGTTCTGTAGCTGGCCGGTGGAGTAGAAGGAGGCGAAAGGGGGATGGGGAGCAATGGGATGCAAGGCTGAAGACGGGCAGGGGACTAGCAGTCCTAGGCAAAAAAGTTGAGGAGGTAGTCTTTATCCTAAGAGTAGGAAGCCTTTGGAGGGTTTTAGCAGGGGCTTCCGATGGTGACATTTCCATCTGACTGAGTGAGAAGAATGTTTTGGAAAAGGTAGGAGGTGAAGGGCTCAACCAGAGGGTTTGTTTTTCAGTGTTTTTTCAACATATCTTCAGCAGTAGACCAAGAACTCCCAGAAAGCAGAGAATAAGTAAAAAAAAAATCGGGTCCTCAAGTAGCTTGTGCTCCCACGGAAGTATGCTTCTGGAAGAAACAAGACTTTATAATTATCACTAGACTTTGGGTACCACCATGTGTCAGGCAGAGCCCAGACAGACTCAGGCCTGTCCTCAAGTCTAGCGTGGCCTATAGTCAAGTAAACCCCGCCCAGGGATCTGCATCAAGTCCCACGGGGACACCGTGTTGGGTGCATGGCTGGCTCTGTAGAGGCTGGAAGGGCTTCTCAGCAGAGGTGGCATCTGAGCTGGGTCTTGAAGGATGGGGAGGAGTTTGTTGAGTGGCTAATTTTTGACCAAGTAATAAAGATCTCAACTTTCTTAAAGGACAGTCAAGTGAGGGATTAAAGTGGCACATGGGAGATATTTGTCATGACTTCCCCATGCCTGCTTCCCTGCTCTTATGTGTGACACCTGAACCCCCCATCCCATTCTCATCCCCAGCTGCCAACCCAGCAGCACTGGGACTTCAAATCTGTTCTGTCCTCTGACTCCTTCTTAACATAAAAACCTGAAGGAGACTTGGTAGAGTATTGCCATTAAGAGCGCATGGACCTGGCTTCAAATCAGGCTGCTGCCACATCAACTTATTAGGCAAATCACCTTGACTCACTTAGACCCTCGGTTTCCTCATCTGTTTGATGGGGATAGTAGCAGTATCTGTATTGCAACATTGATGGGAAGATACCTGTATAGTTAGGACACCGTGGCGTCTCAGCTCCAAAACCCTTCTGTACTCTGCTTTGTGATGACAGGGCTGGTCTCAGCGAATCCCATTTCTGCTAGTCCAGCTGGCTCTCTCTTAAATTCTGCCAGTGGGGGTGCTGGAGGGGGAAGATAAGACTTCTGCCTTCCTGTCTGCTTCCTGTGGGCTTCCTATCTGAAGAAAGAGATCAAGAAGGCTTCTCAGGGGAGATGACATCGGAACTGGGTCTTGAAGCAGGGAGGAGTGGCTATGAGCATCACCCCAGCAATGTTTTCACCTGGTTTGTAGTTTCCAACAAAGCATTAGGTTCATCACATCCAATCAGAGACACCAACTCCAGTCTGGCTGTGCCCCCTGTTTACGTGTCTGAGTTCCAATCATGAGGTCTCTCTCCCAAGCCTCTAACTTAATAATGGCAACTTTGCCCCTTGTGGTCCCTTATCCCTAGGGTAATAGCTGCTTTCTGAGGTTGCTAGCTTGGCTATGCTTTATAGTGCTCATTTTACCCTTTCAGTTACCAGGTTAACGACTTTATACCCAGTCAACAATCTTCTGTTAATTCTCTCTGTTCAAGCCGCTCATGTGGCTTCCGTCTCTTGGCTACACCCTGATTTTTTTTTTTTTCAGATTTTATTTATTTATTTGACAGACAGAGATCACAAGTAGGCAGAGAGGCAGGCAGAGAGAGGAGGAAGCAGGTTCCCCTCTGAGCAAAGAGCCCAATGCGGGCCTCGATCCCAGGACCCTGAGACCATGACCTGAACCGAAGGCAGAGGCTTAACCCACTGAGCCACCCAGGCACCCTGCACCCTGATTCTTATAATTAACTACATATATTAAATGTTTGGTGCATTCTAAACTCAATGAATACTGCTTCTTCTCTAGTCCTTTATGGATTCCTAACGTTCATTCATTTATTCCTTCATTCATTCAGCATATGTTGCTTCCTACTATGTGTCAGGCCGCATGTGAGGTACTGGAGTGCAGAGCTGAATAAGGCACAGTCCAGCCCTCAGAGAGCCTACAGTCTGAATGAAGGAGACGACCAAGGTCATGAGCCCCCCTCAGCTGTGGTTCTTGGCACCTCTTCCACGAAGCTCCCATTGCTGATCTCACTGCCTAGTTACTCCATGTCCCAGAGTGCCCAGAATCCTCATGTCCAACCATACAAGTATTCTTCATCTGGTATATTTTCAAACACCTGTTGAGAGACCTCCAGAATTAAGACTTGCGGTAAGGTTGACTTGATACTATTTTCTGTTGTTATTATTTAACTGCACATCTTACCACCCTTCTTAGATGGTAAATTACTTGAGATTTCCCCCAAATGCCTGGGATATGATAAAAGAACCCAAAAAGACAATGAATGAATGAATTCATCTATTTGATAAATATCCCTTGAGCTCTTCCTACGAAGCAGGCACTGGGATAGGTACTGGGAAGACCAGGACAAAGAAGATCGACGGGGTCTCTGCCCCCAGTGAATGGATGTCTGTCTGGTTCAGCAACTGCACAGCCTCTGAGGACCCAGACTTTCGTGGGGCAGGAAGTGCTTCCATTAGTCTGGTCTAAAGCAGACTTTTAGGCACATCCTCATCTTCCTTCCTAGTGAGCTGGCCAAAGTCTTCAGTGGGAGATGGCTGCCCATCTGATGTCCTGAGTGCTGGTGGCCAAAGGCTATATTTAAATACTAAACATTTGCATTTTTAATGTTGACTAGAATTGGCAAGGCTGTGATAACCTTTCCAAACTGATATTGGTTTTTACATGATTGAAACAGGCCTGGCCTCAGGCTTTTCTTAAATGGAAAATTTAAAGTATTTTCAATATCAGCAAGAGTGCAGAACCATCTCAGAACACTGTGCCCTGTTTGTAGTCTCAGAAAATATCACCTCCCTCTCTTATGCACACTCAGCACATTTGCCTTGTCAGCCTGTCAGCCTTCCCAACTTTCACTAGGTCCTCTTCACCCTTCTGGAGGATAGACGGCATGAGGACTACCTGTCTTGTCTCACTGGGTGCAGAAAGGAAGGAAATAAATGCTCAGAAGGATTTAGGGAAGCCCAGAGGTGCAGTGGAAGGAGTTTTGGCCTTCCAACTAGCTTCAGATATCTTTTTTTTTTTTTTAAGATTTTATTTATTTATTTGACAGAGAGAGAGCACAAGTAGGCAGAGAGAGAGGAGGAAGCAGGCTCCCTGCTGAGCAGAGAGCCTGATGTGGGGTTCGATCCCAGGACCCTGAGATCATGACCTGAGCCGAAGGCAGAGGCTTTAACCCACTGAGCCTCCCAGGCACCCTATCTCCAAATATCTTAATACCTGCTCTACACCTCTCGAGCTGGGTGGCTTGGACACATTGCTTACCTCTGTGCTCCTCCTTTTCCTCATCTATCACGTTGGAATACAAATGCTATTTCATGGGTTTGTATGACGTTCAAGTGTAATCTGTAAACACACTTAACACCCCATCCCTGGTATTTTGTTAATGCTCAGGGGACATTAGTTCTTGCCCTTCCCCGGGCAGTGACCTGATATCAAAATCAGGCCCCTTAGCTCCTGGCTCCAGTCTCTTTTCAAGAGGCTCACAGGACACAAATAGGCCCAAACATACATATTTGGGTTAAAAGCAGGATTTATTGCCATCTGCATTCTACTGTGACTACTCTCATTAACCGAATATGCCATGACAGCCTGTCTGAAGACTTCCTGGCATCTCTATTTTTCCTTGCCTGTTTTCATTGTAGTATAAGTCTCCACACCATCCAATATGGCAGCCAACGGGTACATGTGGCTGTTTAAAAATTTTTTGTGCAGCTATTTATATTTAAATTAATATATTTTTAAAAGATTTTATTTACTTCTTTGAGAGAGAGAGAGAATAGGGAGAGAGAGAGAGAGAGAGCATGAGAAGGGGAGGGTCAGAGGGAGAAGCAGACTCCCTGCTGAGCAGGGAGCCCGGATGCAGGACTCGATCCCAGGATACCAGGATCATGACCTGAGCTGAAGGCAGTCACTCAACCAAATGAGCCACCCAGGTGTCCCTTAAATTTAAATTAAATAAAATTTACAGTTCAGTTCCTCAGCCACAGAAGCCCTATGGCAAGGGCTCAGGGACCACATGGGGCTGGTAGCAACGAGCGCAACACAGGATACAGGCCTTGTCCCTCATCACAGGAAGTACTGTTGGAAAGTGTAAGACACAAAGAGTAAGAGAGGAAAGAGAGGAAATAATAAGAGAGAGGAGGGGAGAGGAGAGGACAGGAGAAAAGAGGTAAATTGGTTTTCCAGAGCAGTCCTCATCCATGCACATCTTTGCACGTGTTCATCCAAGCGTGGAAATCAATCTCTGTGTATTTGTACATTTTGAGGAAAGAGGCAAATTCTCTTCTCTGAAAGAGCCAGTGCCTGAGAATTTTTAAAATTTCGTTTCATTCAACAAATACTATCATTTAAAACTCAGATATGAACCTTTCGTTTCCTGCCTAAAATAGGTCTGGGGCTTTTTATAGCCTACTGAAAAGCCCTAGATCCCCACCATGTTTCCAAGGTCATCATGATGGACTCCCACTACCCTTCCGGGCTGCTTTCTCACTGTATTCTGTCCCCACTCACCGCAGACACACATGGGCCCTTGTCCCGTCTTGCCCGATGACCGCCTTTCCTGATGTACCTCGTGTTCAGTACTCCACCTTAGCTTCTGCTGAGCCCATTGCCAGGAATATCCAGGAAAGCATCAACTCCACCTACAGACACTGGTGAAAACTCAGCTCAGGTGCGTCCTCATCCCTCTTCCTCCCCCAGTTCTGCTTGTCCGATGTACTTCTAGGTCCATCATTTTTTTCAGAGCATTTGCTCATTTGTATCCATGTCTCTTTCCCCATCTCTATCCACTGTATCCCCCAGCAATAGTGATTCTCAAACTATGCATGGAGAAAATACCAGATTTGTTTCTTTGTTTGTTTAGTCTTTGTAAATTTCCAATTTCCAATCCACTGCAGACTGATGATTTTGTAAAATAAAAGGAAAGTTTTTAAAAACGCAAAGACACAAAATACAAGCCCTAGTTACTTTATTGTTAGACTCAAATTCTTAAAAAGTTTTCCAAACTCTTACTCTCAATTTCTGTTCTTTTCTCGTCTTTGATCAATAACAGTTTTCAGGCCACCCTTGGAAGAGTGATGCCCTCCAGGCTCTGTGAGAAACTCGACACATAGACACACTTTATGGAATCCTTTGGAAACTTTCTGCCAGTGTTCTTTCAAATGTCTGAGGGGATGCACAGAGGAGTGTCTTTGTAGAGGGGTCTGGCCGATGGTGATGCAGGCAGATTTGGGGGGTAGATCCCAGTTCTCTCTAAGTGGCATCATGATCCTTGCTGCGTGACCTGAATGTGGACTTAACGTAGTCTGAAGGTAGTCTGAGGTTCTTAAACTTCTTTGTGCCATGGATTTCATTAATAGTCTAGTGAGGCCTATGGATCTCTTCTCAGAATGTCTTAATGTTTAATGTCTTACATGCAGAAAATAAATCCACAAGATTATAAAGGAAGTCAATTATGCTCCATACAATTATTAAATGTGTGGTACAGGAGTGTCCCTTTATTAACACATTAAAATAATATCTGGTGGTGAGCAAAATATGTACTATAATTCAAAGTATTGATGGGTGTAAAACTATATTTCAAGTTTCCTACAACTGTACTGTGATTTGAAAATACCCGTGATTTCTGTTATGATCACCATAGATATGTCTAATCCTATTGTCATTTGTCACTTATGTTCAGGAACTGTTTAATTTCAGCAATTTTTTCCATCATCTGAGGTCCAGACAAAATGTCTCCTAACTCATTCATTGATTCAATAAGTATTTATTAAGTACTTTCTATGTACCAGGCATCATTCCAGGAAAGGCAAAGTTTCTGCCCTCACTGAGTTTTCACTCTGGCTGTGAGTCAGATAACAAATAAATTAATTTGGGGTGCTCAGGTGTTGTAGTCCGATGAGCTTCTGACTCTTGGTTTTGGTTCAAGTCATGGTCTCAGGGTTGTAGAATGGAGCCTCGTGCTTAGCACTGAATCTGCTTGTCCCTTTCCCCACTCTCAGCTCTCTTGCACACTCTCCCTAAAATAAATAAATCTTAAAAAAAAAAATCAATATCGTTAATTCTCCGTATTTGCAGCAGTTACATTGTACAAAGTCACTGTGAACCAGGCTCCTACAGGAAATAAAGGGTTACGTTCTTTGAGTCTCTGGTCACATTTTCATCAACTGATCAATATATAACCTTCTTTTATGTGTGTTTCCGTTTAAAGACACCTCATGTAATATATATTGTTAATTTGCTAACATTGCCTTCATGGCCAACAGCCCTGTAAACTATAACTACATGTAACAGTCCCTCAGAATAATACACTGCTTAAACTATAACTTTAACTAATGAGGAGTTGTACTGGTCACGCAAGCATGCTTAAAGATGACCTTGAGGAAAAACACGTACTAGCAGCATGCCTGTGGTGGAGAGGATGAGACACGTCCTTGAAGCCAAACGGCTGGGAACGCCCTGTTTCCCTTTTTCTCTCCGCTACCTCAGAGAAAGCCTCCTACTAAGGTAATCCACTTAAGTGCGTTTGCACAACTAGGAATCCTCTGCTGCTGGACCAGACACACCTCACTCCTTCTCTTGTTTACTTTGTTTACCTCTAAAACTTGTGACCAACATGTGACTCACACTCCTTCTTGTTTACCTACTAGACATATGGCTAATGTATAACCTTTCCTTCTCCTTTGTTGTCTTGTATCTAATAAATACAGGATTGAGGAGTTGTTTGGCGTGACAGTCCTTCTTTTACAGCTGACTTGTTTGTGCCTCGTTCTTCTGCCGTGCACGTTAGGAAAGCAGCAACTACAGGCCCGAATGAAGCTTATCCAGCACGTGTATTTTCTCCATCAGGCCCCACAGCTTACTTACTTCAGAGCACTACGCAGCATTTCAGCACTATGCTCAGGGGCCATTTTAACCAGTAAAACACCAAAAAAATAAAATAAAAAATAAAACACAAACATGTGAAAACATGGCACTAAATAGACCATAAAAAAGACTCACTTCTGGGATAAGAGCTGAAACAAGGAGGCAGAGGGTTGCCTTGCTTGACCTCAGCTGGGAACACACTCATCAGGTGACTCAAATTTTTTCTATCTTTGGGTGTCCATGAAAGACCATGAGAACACCAGAAGAATCGATTTTAGGATCATAAATGAATTTTAACAAGTAACTGGATTCACACAAACAGAATCCACAAATAATGAGGATCACCTATAGATGCACAGTATCATGGTAGGTAGTAAGGGAAATAAAGAGAAATTATCACAGGGTAAAGCTGGCGGTTAATTGAAATGGTCAAATTTAGAATGTGTTCTGAAGATCGAGAAACAAGATTGACCCTAGAATTGGATGTGGAGTATAGGGGCGGGCAGGGGGGTGAGTCCAAGATTTTTGTCCTAAGCCACTGGGTAACTGATGATACCATTTGAGGTTGACTGAGATTGAGAACAGTCAATAAGTGAGCATGGACTACACGTTCCTTAGTGCACATGATGCTTGTGCTGCAACAGTGAACACACAGAAGCATGTTTTGCCTGGAGTAACATTAGGAACAGCCCCTAGGAGGTATCATCGTTCTTTTATTAAACAGATTGTCCCCCAGTGCAGAAAAGGAACTGAGTCGTGCTCTGCACAGTAATGGGGCTCATTGACTCCAGAGGTAGGGAAGACATTCTGGCAGTTCCAGAATTCTCTCCTGTAATAAGGCTTTACAATGGTTATACTGTGTCCAAAAAATGTTATCTGTCATCAGAAAACATGTATTTCCTTAATTTAGCCAGACCACTAATGAAATGGCTGAGGAGGACTAAAACTCATGCTGGTAGAATGTGGAAAAGGAAGTCTAACCTGTAGGATCCTCACTCGTCTTTTTTTTTTTTTTTTTTTAAGATTTTATTTATTTATTTGAGAGAGAGAGATGGCAAGTGAGAGCAGTTGTAGGGGGTGGGAGGAAGAAGAAGCAGGCTCCCCACTGAGCAGGGAGACAATTGTGGGACTTGATCCCAGGACCTCCGGACCCTGAGACCATGACCTGAGCTGAAATCAGACGCTCAACCAACTGAGCCACCCAGACACCCCCCTCCCTCATCTTTAACCATGGGACCTGGAAACCCTTTCCCCAGATGTTCTTAAGTCTTGGTGACCATTGGTTGGAGCCTTGTGGCCTTACCTAGAAGCAAATAACTCAGATTAGGTATTACTTGGGGGAGGGATGAATGAGCTCAGTGACTGATACCCTTCCTTGAAGGTGGGAAGATAGCTCTTCTTTGAAAAGTGTATGTTGGGGCACCTGGGTGGCTCAGTCAATTAAGCATCTGCCTTTGGCTCAGGTCATGATCCCAGGGTCCTGGGATCGAGCCCCATGTCCGCTCCCCACTCAACAAGGAGTCTGTTTCTCCCTCTTCCTCTGGCCTTCTCCCCTACTAGTTCTCTCTCTCTCTCTTCTCTCTATCAAATAAATAAATAAAATCTTAAAAAAAAAAAGAAGAAGAAGAAAGTGGATGTTGAGTCAGATGGTTAGTGCTTAGGAGAGAAGATACAAACAGAACCTGGTTAGAAGCAGGAAGTGCTCACCAGGAGATCTACTCTGTGAAGGGTGCAAGTCTAAGGGTGCCCAAGTCTAAATGTTTCCAGTCTTCCTCTGGTGGAAGTCATGTATACCTGCATAGCATGGAAGGGTAGCCTCAGGAAGACCTAAAAGGCCTGGTGGTCAGGGAAGGGAGACTATGCCTCTCAATCTTCTGGTGCCAGTGGGGAAGGTCTCATTCTATCAAGTTACTATGAGTTTCAAATACCAGCAATAAAGAGAGGGAGCCCACAGAGGAAATGGGAATACCTGGGAAATATACATGATACCAGCCATAGTGGACAACCCAGAGAGATACAATGGGACCAGACCTGTGGGTCTGTAAGTTAAAGAAAGCTGTCCTCTGAAAGGGGAAATGGGTACCTGACATCTGAATTACACATTCCTACCCTTCCCCCTACCATTAAGCTGTGAGTTCCTTTAAAAAATTTTTTAAATTATTATTATTTTTATTGAATCGTAGTCGACACACAGTGTTACGTTAGTTTCAAGGGTACAGCATAATGATTTGACAACTCTATGCATTCTGTTGGGCTCACCACAAGGGTAGCTACCATCTGTCACCATACAGTGCTATCACAATACCATTGACTATATTCCCTATGTTATACCATTCTGCCTGTGACTTACTCATTCCATAACTGAAGCCTGTATCTCCCACTCCCCTTCACCTATTTTGGTCCCCCTCCTCCCACCCCCTCCCCTCTGGCAACCATCATTTTGTTCTCTGTATCTATGAGTCTGTTTGTTCTTTTCTGTTCTTTGCTTACTCATTTGTTTTGTTTTTTTTAGAGTCTACATATGAGTAAAATCATATGGTATTTGTCTTTCTCTGACTTATTTCATTTAGCATAATATCCTCTAGGTCCACCCTTGTTGTTGCAAATCTTTTTTACATCTGAGAAATATTCCATTGTATATACACCACATCTCCTTTGTCCAGTCATCTATCAGTGGACGCTTAGATTGCTTCCATATCTTGGCCATTATAAATAATCCTGCAGTAAACATTGGGGTACACATATATTTTCGAATTGGTGTTTCATTTTCTTTGGGTAAATACCCAGTAGTGGAGTTACAGGATCATAGGCTAACTCTATTTTTTTGTTTCTGAGGAGACTCCATACTATTTCCACAGCACCTCCACCAATTTTCCCACCAACAGGACACAAGTGTTCCTTTTTCTCCATATCCTCACCAACATTTGTTATTTCTTGTCTTTTTGATTCTAGCCATTCTGACAGATGTAAGGTGACATCTCACTGTGGTTTGATCTGCATTTTGCTGATGATGAGTGATGTTGAGCATCTTTTCATGTATCTGTTGGTCATCTGTATGTCTTCTTTGGAAAAATGTATATTCAGGACCTCTTCTTTTTTTAAAAATTGGATTATTTGGGGGTTTTTGGTGTTGAGTTGTATTATATATATATATATATACACACACATATATATACATATATATATACACATATATATATACATATATATATGATATTTATCCCTTATCAGCTATATCATTTACAAATATCTTCTCCCATTCAGTAGGTTGTCTTTTTGTTTTGTTGATGGTTTCCTTCACAGTGCAAAAGCTTTTTATTTTGATGTAGTCCCATTGGGTTATTTTTGCTTTTGTTTCCATTGCCTGAGGAGATGTTACTAAAGCCAATGTCAAAGAAATAGAAAAATGTTACTAAAGCCAATGTCAAAGAAATTACTGCCTGTTTTGTTTTTTTTTTTTTCTAGGAGTTTTATGGTTTCAAGTGTCATGTTTAGGTCTTTAATCTATTGTGAGTTTGTTTTTGTGCATGGTACAAGAAAGTGGTCCACTTTCATTCTTTTGCCTGTAGCTGTCCAGTTTTCCTGGCGCCATTTGTCAAAGAGACTGTGTTCCTTATTGTATATTCTTGCCTCCTTTGTCATAGATTAATTAACCATATAAGCTTGGATTTCTGGGCTTTCCATTCTGTTCTCTTGGTCTGTGTGTCTATTTTTGGGCTAGTACCATATTGTTTTGGTTACTACAGCTTTGTAAATTATCTTGAAATCTGGGCTTGTGATACCGAGGTGTGAGCTACTTGAAAGTAGACAAGATTCCTTATTATGCTTAGTCTCCCCAGTGTCCAGTCTGGGACCTGGCACATAGGGAACTCTCAGTAGCTATTTAAATGAAAGGTGGAGGAAGAAAGGAAAGATGGAAGGGAGGAGGGAAGGAGAGGGGCTGTTAGAGACACTGAAGAGCTCCAAATAATAGAATTTTACAGCATCATGGTCCTTTAAAAATTATACCTTACAATCCCTTGTTTACAGATTTAGAAGTTATATAATATCAAATTCATGCATTCTCTCATTCGTTCATGTATTTGGTTGACTATCTGTCTCCTCAGCAACCAGGCACCAAGTTTGGCACTGGGAATGCGAAATGAATGGATGGTGTCTCCTCACTCTCAGGCAGATACAAACGTCAATGTGACGCATATGCAGCAAGAACACAAATATGAGGGCACAGAGGAAAGACTAATTTATTCTGCTCGAGAACGGAGGTCGGGGCTAGAGGGGGAGGGAAAGGTTTCACGAAGAATGTGGTAGTTGTGCTGGACAATGGAGTCTGGCTAGGGCTGGACAGAGTAGAACAGGAGAGAGGAAAGTCAAGGGAAAAGAAGGACTAAAGGCACAAAAGTGAAGCCTCTGTCTGGAGAATGGCAAGTGGTCCCCTTGCTGGAAATTTAGGGGCATAGGGGGATAGTGGCTGTAGGGGTGGTGGGAAGTTTCAAGTTCAGATGACTAAACAGATATTGTTGCCATTCATTAAGAGAGGAGATTTAAGATGTAGGGTAAGTTAAGGGCAAGAAGCAAGAATTCAGTTTAGCACATTCCCATAGGACAACTGGGAAGATGCCTGTTTCAACTGGAAATATGTCTGAAACTCAGGAGAGTGGATTTGGGAGTCATCAGGGTATAGGTGGTATTGAAAGCTATAGGGATGGATAATTGGCCTTCAGGCTGCTTGGGGAAGTGAGGATGGCCTCCATCAAGCATTAGAAACCACCACCTGACCAACTGGATATGACAAAATGTCCAGATATGGGACTGTTGTCAGGAAGAAGAGAGATGAGTAACAGCTGGAGTTGCTAAAAACTTCTTCCTAGAGAAGGTGGCTTGAATAGACACGGCAGGATGTGCAGGATTAGGAGACCAGGAGGAGGGCATTGCTGGGGAGAGAGAGCAGTGGGTGTGGCTACCAGGCAGGAAGGATATTAGCCCCCAAAGTGCATTCCCCCACAATGGTATAGCAATGGTATAGCCGGAGAGAGAAACAAGGAACTGATTAAAAAACCCACCTTGGTTGCCTTTGGGGAGCAGGGTGGAAGAGACACCTCTCTATACCCTTTTGCATTTTTGGAGTATTTTTACCTTGTGCACCAACTATTTCTTTTTAAAAATTGTTTAAATAAATCATTTGGCTTTGGCAGACCAAGAGGTGAGTCTGGTGCTGAAGGGAATCTCATGGATTCCATATCTAAGGGTCTGATTCCTGGGCAGCCTTTTAGGCAGGAGAGCAGGACAGTCTCTAACTGAGGGACCAGGACTGGTAGCTGTCGCTCTGAGGGTCTGCCCCAGGAGGATCTTTTGCATGGATGTGGTCACTGGTGAAGCTGAGTAAGTGAATGAACCCTCTAGAGAGTGGCTGAAGACAGATGAGAAATGGCTGCACACTGAGCTGGACAGCTTCCAGGTACACAAAAGTTTGCCTGAAAGATGGGCTGATGGGTCCAGTGCTGGATTCTAATTTCAAAACCTTGTCTTGTTACTTGCATGTTATGCCGCAGTAATAGTACCAAATCCTCAATGGCTCGATAATCAACACATCTTCCATAGAGTTGTTGTGAAAAATAAATAATTAAATAAGTTTTCAAAAAATCACCCATTTTTTGAAAACTTACTCTGTGCTGGGCTATGGAGCTCACCTAGTTTCATCCTCATACAATCCCTATGAGGTGGTTTCCATTATCCGCCCCCACCACCGCCCTTCTAAGTGTGGGATATAGGCACAGAGAAGTTCACTGATTGGTCCAAGTTCACACAATGAGAAAGTAGCTCACCCAAATGGACACTCAGGCTCCCTCGCTCTGGAATCTAGTCTCTATGCTAAAATACTCACTGAGCCCACAGCGAGACACATAGGTTAGGCTAAGTAATACTGCAGTAAGAAACAATGCCAAAGTCTCTGTGACATAACACACAAAAGTTTTTTCCTCTGTTGTACAGTGGGTTTCGTGCAGGGTGGCAAGTATGGCCCTTTGTAGCCACAGCTAGACACGGGTGACAGAGGCTTCCTCTTATCGTGTGCTTCTGTACTCACTGAGGCAGGAAAACGGAAGGAGGATGCTTTCACCCATCATGACACACATTACTTCTGCTCTTTCATTTGTCAAATCTAAGGCAGTAGGGAAGTGAAATTTGACCTTATGTCCTGAGGCAAGAACCAGAATATTTATTAATAGCCTAATGAGTGCACATAGGCCCTCGTTAAATGTTGATTGAATTAAAGCTGAATGACCAGTCTGGACCAGATGGAGGGAACTCCGCCTCACCTAGCTTTATGATAAAGTCTTTGAGAGTTTGCAAACATAAGCACTATCAGTTCTGCACAGAAGGCCGCCAGAGAACCACACTGCATCACAAATTCGGCACGTCAGGCATTTCTCTGTATGGTCTGCATGTTGCCAAGAGACCGCAGCAGGTTCTGGTTACAAGACTCAAACATTCCTGGAAAATGTAATTACTGTCCTCCAACCCCCGCCATTCATCCCCTCACCCCATCCCAGACCACCCTTTTAGGATTGTTTTTTCCTTTTCCCTTTCTAAATTTTCCCCTGTCATGTTCTTCCATAAACTCACATGAGGCACACCCAGAAGAAATGTGGCATGCTTGTTAGGTGGAATTCTCAAAACCATTTTCAAGGGTGCATTTCTGTGGCAGGAATTCCATTCACCATGTTGTGCAATCATCACCACTACCTACTTCCAAAACTTTTTATCACCCCAAACAAATATTCTGTACCTGTGAAGAATGAACTCCCCATGAAGGCTGAAATTTTTCTTCTCACTTTAAAGACAAGGATATATAAGGGTAGGCCATTTGCCCAGTGTCACCCAGGAAATAAGTGACAGAGACAGGATTTCTGACTTTAAGGCTTATGGTCTTCTAAGTACCTTCTGAGACCTCTCTGATAAGATCTGGGGAAGTCACTCATCATAGGATGATGTCAGCTATCTGCTGGAGGTGGGGTGCAGTTCTTAAAGCGGTGAGTGCCCCTTCAGGGATCTGAGGAATAAACTCTCCATTCCCTCAGGAACATTCCACAGACATTATTGAATAGCCGTAGGGTGTTGTGGTTTGAAAAGCGAGTACAAGCCTGGGCTGCAGGAGTTCACAGCAGAGAGAAGTGAGGCAGAAGCTGCTCATTTCCCCGCAGATTCTGTTTCCCTTCTTCTTAAGGACAAAACCAAACCAAATGAACAATTCAGAGTTTTAGCTGGGCTAATGGCTCCTAGAAATAAGGTGACATTTCCTAACCTCTCTTGTTAGAAAACGATGCCAAGACTATAGTCACGTGACTAAGTTCTGGTCAATGAGATGTAAGCATAAGTGATACGTGAAACTTCTCGGGAGTTTTTATAAAGGGAAGGAACCTATTTTTCTTCCATCACTCCCCCTACCCTGCTCCCTGCTGGTTAGAAATTGAACTGCACCAGCTGGAGCTGGGGCAACCATTCTGGGTCATGAAGTATAAGCCATTGACTGCAGATGGGGGAATGACAAGATGGTAGAAGTCCATGACAAAGTGGAAAACTGTACCATCCCTGGGCTCCATATTTGTCATTTATAAGAGAGGAAAAAAGAAGTTTCTACATTGTATGCATTTGTTAACTTTGGCTGCATCACAAACTACTTTAAACTTAGTGGCTTAAAACAGTTGTCTTATTTAGCTCCTGATTCGACAGGACAGCTGTGTGACTGGAGGATTAGCCAGAGCTTGTTGGTCCAATGTTGGCTTCATGTGTCTGATTGGTCCAGGGGGCTTCAGTGGGAATGGCTCATCTGTGTTCCATCTGGTCTTATCCTAAGTTAGGTTAGCCTAAGCTGCTTCACATGGCAGTCTCAGGGTCCAAAAAAAGGGAAGGCAAAGGCTGATATACAAGTGCTTTTCAAACTTTCGTTGGTATCACATATGCTCATGTCCCATTGGTCCATGCAAGTCACCCAAAGGCATAAACCGAGGAGTGACTCGTTGAAGGCCACTATTCCAAGGATCTCCGTTGTCTGAACTACTGATATTTTGGGATTTTTCTTTTGCAAACATCTGAATCCAGTCCTACCTTGTGTAGATGGTGGGTGACAAGCAGTCAAGGACTGCTCTGTTCACAATTGCCAGAATGTGAGTATAAAAAGCCTTTGTGGTATTTTTCAATGTTCAAATCACAGTGGCTTGACCTCTATCATCTTACTTGTCCTTATCTTCTTATCAGGATCATTTTACTATTATTGAGACTTAGCTATTGGATGGGAAACACAGATTTATAGTTTTGCTTTAAGGCAATACTATAAAAACATGAAAAGATCACTGACTATTGCAGTGGCTTTTGTTTAATGATGATCAAAAACAAGATTTTTTTTTTTTTTTTGAAAGAGCCTCATGAACATTCACACTCCCATTTAAGCAATACCACAGAGTCCTAAAAAGGTGTCTGCACTGGGGACATCTGTTCTGTCTCTCCTGGGCTGGTGCCCACTGCTCTGAAAGCAGCCTGAGGAGAGAGAAGTTCCTGGTCACTGCTGAAGACTCCTCGTGAAATTGCCACCTATCCAAGTAACGCTGAATCTGTCTATTTTTGTAAATGATGGCTGACATCCAAGATTCAGGCTCTGCAGGAGCCTGAGGAATATTCTTTGGTTTGTCAACACACACCAAGATAACCAGCTGATTAGGCCCACAAGAATTTCCTATGGACTTCTTTGCTTCAAACATTTATTTCACACTACTCTAGGAGGCAGTGTGGCATAGCCATTAAACATGAGCCAGAATATAGATTGGTTTAGAACTCAGGCCCTGTTACTTACAAGTTATGGGACATAGGCAAATGACTGAACAATGGTGTGGCTGCTCCTTTATCTGTAAAATGACCACCTCCCAATATTGGGCTGTTGCAAGGATTACAAGAAAGACACAAGCAAAGCCTTTAGAATTATGCTGGGTTCACAGTAAGCCCTCAGAAATATTAACTACTCCTGTTTTATTGCTATGTTCTGGGCCCTGAGCCAGTCAGGGTTTTCAGTGACATAATTCCAGCTCAGAGTGGTAGCTCAAGATGGTGAGAAGGTCATGGTCTCACTAGAAAGGAAGTTCCATGAGGGTAGGGTTGTTTGTTTTTCTGTTTGGTTTCATCTTGTATTTCCAGGGCCTTGAATAGTATCTGGACCATAGGAGGGGATCAACAGATTTTAGGTGAATTAATTTAAACAATTCAGGAGCTGCGCTTCCTCATACAGTATTCAGGTGGGGAGCAAAGGAGGGATGTCTGTAAAATGAATATAAAAATTAGATCAGCGAGACAAGTAAGAAATAAAATATGTGAAGAGCATGGAGTCCTACCAGCCAGTAAAGAGGCAGGAAAGAAGTTACAGGAAAGATTGTAAAATTTGACTACATGGAATAACTTCTTGTAACTCATGAACCAAATCATAAGAAAATTTGAGGATTTAAATTTCTGTGACCTAGAGGCACCTAGGTGGCTCAGTCATTAAGTGTCTGCCTTCGGCTTGGGTCATGATCCCAGGGTGCTCGGATCGAGCCCCGCATCAGGCTCCCTGCTCAGCAGGAAGCCTGCTTCTCCCTCTCCCCCTCCCCCTGCTTGTGTTCCCTCTCTCGCTGTGTCTCTCTCTGTCAAATAAATAAATAAAATCTTTAAAAAAATAAATAGATAGGTAAATAAATAAATGAATAAATTTCCATGACCTAAAGACAAGATGGGGGAGGTGAACCTGAGTCTTCAGTAGCATCAGCCCAAGAGTACCATCCAACTTGCAGACCAGAGCCTCTGACTTTGAAACCTAAATCCTTAACCAGACTCTAGCCAAGACCCCCACTTGGCCTGAGATGGTGCATCTGCTCCATGCAGCTGGGGAAGTGACTGCTACTCAGGGAATTTTATGACCAAGTACAAAGACAATAAAGTAAATTAAGCCCATGGGATTAATAATTTCATGTGAGGTTTAGGAATAAGGGTTTTTGTTGTTGTTGTTGTTGTTGTTTTTTAAGATTTTATTTATTTGAGAGAGAGAGAGCAAGAGAGAGTGCATACAGGCAGAGGAGGAGCAGAGGCAGAGGGAGAAGCAGACACCTCCCTGAGCAGGGAGCCCAACCTGGGGCTCAATCCCAGGACCCTGAGATCATGACCTGAGCCCAGGCAGTTGCTTAATCAAAAGCCACCCAGATGCCCTAGGAATAAGCTTTATAACCATCATGAAAAATCATATATAATAGTTATTTATGGTGTTTGAATCATTTAAGAAAATTTGACATGTTAATTGTATTATTTTAATTGGATATGTTACTTTTAAAATGCATGAAGATTTGGCTAATTTTATGAACAGTATTTGTCTAGAAGATTGAAATGTTTTGAGTCCTTTTTAGATACCTTAGCTTTATAACTAGAATTTTCATGCTACAGAGGTTTTCTTTGTCTTATCAGTGAATCAGCCTTGTTGAGCATCTTGCTTGAAAGAATCAAGTTATTAAATTTAGGATTATAATTTAAAACATTTAAGGGGATTTAATTAACCATGATAGTTAGTTAAATGGGATAATTGTTTAAAGAAATATTATCAGTTAAACTTAACTAAATGTTAATTAAGGGGCAAATGAAATTGAGCTTAAAGGCTTAAGAAAAGCTGTGTTTTAACTTTACAACTTTATTAAATGGACTCTCCATGAAAACCAAGCCACTGCAAGTAACTCTTTCCATACAGAAAAGCCTCTGTCACATATTTTAAAAACTGAATTGACAAGAGAATGCTTCTAAAATCCACCAGATTGATTTTTTTCTTAAGTGTTGCTATTGTGAGTCTTCCTGTCTTTCCTTGTACTATTAAAAGTAAAACAAAACCTTACCTTTATATAACTATTATTTTCGATGCTCTTAGACTCCTCTAAGTCTCACCTGCTCACCAGATTGCCAGCCCCTCCCGGACAGAGACCATACACAACAGACACGCAGCTCTGTAGTGTTCCTCCCCAACTAACCCCAACAGCTAACCCCTTCTCAAAGTCAAACATTGTGCCCCTTGCCCCACATAATGGCCATTCAAAAAATCCCCTGTATGGGGAAAGTCAGCAGGAAGGGTGCTGATTCTTAGGGACAGTTCTGGAAATTCATGGGAATCTTTTAATTTGTTAGGATGGTTGCAAAGTCCTACTATCACTGGATGGATAGGGACCAGGGATGCTGAATTTTCCACAGTTGCAATGATGATGTTGATTAAGAGAAGTTTGTACTTTATTATATTTGAAACTTTATCAGGAGCTCTTTATCATTTTGGGAAAAATATCACAGTACCAATGGCAAATCAGTTCAAGGTGTTTGAGTTGTGAATCAGTACAACACTGTCCGTTTGCATCTGTGGGTGTCCATCATCCATGGTGATTCGGTAGACGACTGCAAGCGTATTACTTTACTTAACCTGACTGAGGGCATTCCCAAGCTCTTACATATTGAAATACATGTTATTTGATTAAAAGTTACTCTACTTTTATTCCTCCTTCATATGTCATGCAGGCATTAGATTCTCTTGTAAAAAGCATGTTTATGCACAGGTTATATTGTCTCTGAACTCCATTTCAGAATAGTAGAGGGGCATTGCATAATATTGGTTGGGTATCATGGGATTGACAGCCGCTATTCACATCTCAACCTCTTCTCTGAAAGTTCCCTTCACCTTCTTGAAACCTGGCTCTCTCCTGAGGACCCTGCTTCTTCTGTAGCCCTCACAAGTGGCAGTTGCTTTCTTCCCCTCCTCCTCTTCCCATTGGGCCCAGAAGCCAGCTGTGTGTTTGCTTCTTCCTTGTTTCCAGTTCCAGATCTTTGTTCCTCCCTCCTCTATGAAAATCTCCAGCATTAAAGCTCATAGCATCAGACAATAGCACTCACTTCTTACTGTAGGTTGGTGTCTTTAGATCCCTGGGTCTTTGGTCTTTGCTCCTTGAAGATTTTAGCCCATGTTCATTGCCACTCTCTCCAACAATATGCCTATCTCAAACTTTGGTGATTTCAATATTCATGGAAACAGAGGCGACTTTCAGGTAAAGCATAAGCAGAGACCAATCAGAAGCAAAGTTGTTCCCCTTGGAGGGCCTCAGCCTGCACCAGGTATTACACTTTAATTGCTATGGGAAGGTCCTGGGTCCTGGGGCAGGAGACCAGTGTGGCCGAGGCAATGGAGGAGCATCAGGGGACTCAGATGGACTCATTAACCAATGGGTATGAAACAATGTCAACATTTTAACAACTGAAATGGATGTACAGATCAGATCCCCTAGCTGATTCCTTGCCCTCTTCTCCCCATATGACCTTGTCCTCCACTATACCTCAGCCACCCACCCCCATTGTCTTATGCTAGACCCATAAATAGTAAGTGTACCCCCTCTATGATCTACATTGTAAGCATCCCACTCTTAGACCCCCATCCTTCAAGCTTACTCCTCATACAGCTCCATTTCCAACAATTCAGTCACCTTATCAGAACCTGCTATTCATTATTTCTCCCATTTTTCTACTATGTTTCACCTTTCTCATGCCTTCTCTTCTTTTGCCCAGATTAGATTCCACAGTATATCACCATAATCATTCCTTTGTGCACAAAACTCCTTTACCCTAGTCTTCCTTTTTTTCACCAGCCTGGCAAAGCCAAACTAAAGTAAATCCAAGTCTTCACTTGCACCAAGCCTGCACTATGAGCTTGAATGTAGCGGGAGAAAAACTACACCACCAGGCCGATTGGTCTCACTTTAAATTCGTGATCAGTGACTGTGAGTGGGCCATTAGTGGATACTCCTGCCACATTATCCAGGCCAGTTACTTTCCCACTCTGCTAAATAACCAGAATTATCTTAAACATCTCTTCCTGTCTCTTCAAACCTCCAAAACTCCTCTGCCCTTCTTAACCAAATCTAATTGTTCTCAAGGTTTTTTGGTCTTAAGACTCCTTTAAGCTCTTGAAAACTGAAGACACTAAAGAGCTATTGTTTACACATAGGTTATATCTACTTGTATTTATTATATTAATATTAACTGGGAAATTTTAAACATATTTACAGTGTATTAATTATTTAAATAATAATAATAATATTAAATTAACATATTATTGAAATGAATTACTCAAACAGTGAACTCTGACCTTACACAGATACAGATAAGTAGTTGGAAAAGGGAATATTTTAATAGCTTTTTCGGATAATTGAGGTTGTTTTTCTTTGATAGCACACAAGAATTTGACAAGTGAGAATTTCTTGAAGGTTGGTTGCAGTGTGGATTTTAAACCATATTACAAATATTAATAAAAGGAAACTTCCTTTCAGATGGAGTCAGAGGTGGGGGGTGGGCAGTTTTGGTGCACTACTACTTGATGTCAGTTGCAGACTCAATAGGAAGGGAGGACATTGCCTCTGGATACTACCTTATCAGCCCAGCAGGAGACAGAAAGATTTTCCTTTTCCTAGCAACAGACTAGCCAATGAGAGCCTATCACAGTTCAGCCAATGAAAAGCCATTATACTTCAACTGCCAGTTTCTTCCAATGGACTTTTTTTTTTTTTTTTTTAAAGTAAGCTCTGCGCCCAATGTGGGGCTTGGATTCACAACCCTGAGGTCAGCAGTCGCATGCTCTACCAACTCAGTCAGCCAGGTCCCCCTCCAATGGAGTTTTGTTTATAACAGCCTTCCCAACTGCCCCCCTTTCCTCTATAAAAGAGCGATCCCTCCTGTGCTTTTGCCTCTGGTTCTCCTGCAGCTTGCTTGTCACAGGTTACAATTCTCTCCTATTCCAAATAAACCTATTTTGCAGGTGAAATAACTGGCAGTTTTGTTTTTTCAGGTTAATATTACTTGATGATGAGACGTGCAGTCCAGAGAGGGCCCTCAACAGCTCCAAGCTTTGTGAGTAAACAGGTGTCGGTGCCCAAGGGCCAACTGGACTCACTGCTTTCTCACTGACCCTGGAATTTAAGGATAGGTTTTATCTTGGATTTCAAGCTCCACCTGTGTGTCTGAGCTCTACAGGCTCTATTCAGGATCTGGGTTTTTTGATTTTTAAGATTTTATGTATTTATTAGAGAGAGAGTGCACACGTGTGCACTCCCAGGAGCATTGGGGGAGGGACCGAGGGACAGGCAGACTTCCCATTGAGTAGAGAGCCCGAGGCGGGGCTCCTCTCAGGGCTCTGCCTGGGGCTCCATCCCAGGACCCTGAGATCATGACCTGAGCATAAGTCAGGTCATGCTTAACCCACTGAGCCACCCAGACATTCCCTATTCAGGACCTGTTTTAAGGCCTTGTTTGTTTTTTTCTCTGAGAAGACTTGTTTGACCTTCAGTCTGGTTCATTTTCAGAGTGAAACTGCACCTCTTGGAACTGTACCAGTTGGCTGTGTGCTGGCCTTCAATCTTACTCCTTTTTGGGATTGAACTCTTCCTACTGAGTCTGTGCTGGCCTTTGGTCTGATTCCTTCTGGAACTAGGCTGTTCCTGTTAGAACTGCTATTGAGGAATTTTTCCCTTTGCTTTAGAGAAAATCCTTGAAGAAATGGAATCCCAGTTGTCAAAATGCTTTGAGGGTGCCCCTCTTCCCCTTACTGGGACTCTGGCCAGTTTTATGTCTAAAAACTATGCTGACCCCTCATGCACACGTAAAACTAAATGGACTAACTTAACAAACAGTAACTTAGTACATCAGTCTCCATTATGGGGAATTTTCCATCTCCCCAAACTTGTTTTACTCAAAATTAAATTAGAAAGCCAGGGTTCTTAGAAGAAAAGAAAAGGAAAAAAAGCTGAATGGGATGCCTATTTTTTTTTATTAATTATTTTTATTAACATTAATGTGTTATTTGCCCCAGGGGTACAGGTTTGTGAATCTTCAGGCTTATACACTTCACAGCACTCACCATATCATATACTCTCCCCAGTGTCCATCACCCAACCACCCTCTCCACACCCTCCCTCCCCCCAGCAACCCTCAGTTTGTTTTGTGAGATTAAGAATCTCTTATGGTTTGTCTCCCTCCTGATCCCATCTTGTTTCATTTTTTCCTCCCTACCCCCCAGACTCCCCACTCTGCCTCTCAAATTCCTCATATCAGGGAGATCATATGATAATTGTCTTTCTCTGATTGACTTATTTCACTCAGCATAATACACTCTAATTCCATCCACATTGTTGCAAATGGCAAGATTTCATTTCTTTTGATGGCTGCATAGTATTCCATCTCTTTATCCATTCATCTGTTGATGGACATCTAAGTTCTTTCCATAGTTTGGCTATTGTGGACATTGCTGTTATAAACATTTGGGTGCACGTGCCCCTTCACACCACTACATTTGTATCTTTAGGGTAAATACCCAGTAGTGCGATTGCTGGGTCATAGGATAGCTCTATTTTCAACTTTTTGAGGAACCTCCATACTGTTTTCCAGAGTTGCTCTACCAGCTTACATTCCCACCAACAGTGTAGGAGGGTTCCCCTTTCTCCGCGTCCTCTCCAACATTTGTCGTTTTCTGACTTGTTAATTTTAGCCATTCTTACTGGCGTGAGGTGGTATCTCACTGTGGTTTTGATTTGTATTTTCCTGATGCTGAGTGATGTTGAGCACTTTTTCATGTGTCTGTTGGCTGTCTGGATGTCTTCTTTGCAGAAATATCTGTTCATGTCCTCTGCCCATTTCTTGATTGGATTATTTGTTCTTTGGGTGTTGAGTTTGATAATTTCTTTATAGATTTTGGAAACTAGCCCTTTATCTGATATGTCATTTGCGAGTATGGGATGCCTATTTTAAATGGTATCTCCAGACTTTCATATGTTTACAGGATTCTAAGTCTGCCTCTTTGCAAAATACTATTTCTATTTTTTTAAAAGATTTTTTAATTTATTCACTTGGGAGAGAGAGAGCATGAGCAGGGGGGAGAGGCAGAGGGAGAGGGAGAAGGAGACTCCCCACTGCGCAGGGAGCCCCGATGCTGGGCTGAGCCCAGGACCCCAGGATTATGACCTGAGCTGAAGGCAGCGGCTTAACCCACTGAGCCACCCAGGTGCCCCCAAAATACCATTTCTAATTAACTGAGGCAAACAAATAGTTGAAAGGTGTTAAAATGGCTTGAGATCTCTTTTCCCCTCCCTCATCTTCATCCACAGACACATAGCATCGCCCTGTGCTCAGGCCCTGCCTCCAGCACCATTTTCCTCTTTCTCTCTGCTGAACTTACCTTTTCTTCAAAATCAAACCCCACCCCTCCTCTCCTAAACCTATTAAAACCTGCCTCTTTAAAGTTAAGTCTTCCAAAGATCTAAATAAACCTCAGGTTTCTTGTGTTCTCTGAACTAAGGCTGAATTACAAGCCATAGTTAAAAGAGTTTCCTAAAGTGACTGAGGACCCTCATAAGTTTGCTGAAGAATTTAATACACTTATTCAAACTTAGCAATCTGGTTTCTTATGTTTATATCTGTTAGTCCACATGTTTGTTGGTGAGAACCAGACCCAACTTTGGTTGGAACTAGCCAGAAGGGAAAATGCTGAGTGGGATTGAGAGGAACAAACCCCTAACTTTTGACAAGATGCTAGAACATTCGCTAGAAATCTCCACTGAGCAATTATGAAAGGATAACAATCAATAGAAACCATACTTTGAATTTTGATCTTTTTCCAGGGTAGCAACATAGTACATACTCTCTGGTAAGTGGGCAGGAGCAGTGAATGCTTCTCCCTCAGCCGGGGCAGTCATAAAGGTAAACAATCAATGCTCTTACAGCCATTCTGTGCCTCTATGACCATTCTGTTTTTCACTTTCAGTACAGTAGTCAATAAATTACATGAGATATTTAGTACCTTATTATAGAATATGCTTTGTGTTAGATGATTTTGTCCAAGTGTAGGCTACTGTAAGTGTTCTGAGCACATTTAAGGTAGGCTAGGCTAAGCTGTGATGTTTGGGAGGTTAGATGTATTAAATGCATTTTGACCTGTGATATTTTCAACTTCCAAGACTTTATCAGGACATAACCCCATTGTAAATTGAGGAAGATCTGTATACAAGATTTTTTAAAATCGCATATGTTAGTATCACCACTAATCTCATCAGAGGTCTTTAAGTATTGGGAAACTGTCAAGCTCATGGGGGCAAATACAAATTTCCCCAAATTTTAAGTTCTGCAGCAAAGCTTGAATTTTATTTTCTCAAAATAGCTCACAAATATCTCCTGCTTAATAGGCACACTTTGTCCATTCTTTATAAAATGTCTGCCAAATATTCAAGTCTGAATAACCAATGTTGGTCTGTCTGTTCTTCTTTCAAATGGTGTTCCATATGTGAAGAAGCTAGGTCTGCTCTCATTTCAAGCAATTGCCAACAGTGCTTTTCCTCGAAAGGGCTATTGTACTTGGTATGCAGCAGAAGTGTTGAATATGTACTTCCCATTCAATACAGAATATTAAAAATATGTGTACTAAAAAAAACCTGTATGTGTACTCAAGGAATGAGAGTTCATAAAATTAATAATTTTTACTGCTTCTTCAAGGATGTTCTTCATTAAAAAATTTTTTCTTCAAAGTGTGTGGTGGCAAAGAATCTAGTGACTAAGTAGTGTAGGGTGGCACCATCGCTTAGATTAATGCTAAAGCACCAGCAGTTATGTCCACCGTCGCTTTTACACCATCCGGACAAAAGTCAACAGTTTTTACTAGATAAACTGAGCCATTCAAAAATGTTACTTAACACTTTTTTTTTTAAGATTTTATTTATTTATTTGACAGAGAGAGAGAGAGAGAGAGATCACAAGTAGGCAGAGAGGCAGGTGGGGCGGGGGGCAGGAAGCAGGCTCCTGCTGAGCAGAGAGCCCGATGTGGGGCTGGATCCCAGGACCCTGAGATCATGACCTGAGCCGAAAGCAGAGGCTTAACCCACTGAGCCACCCAAGCTCAGTGTAAGTAACCAAATGTTACTTAACACTTTGAAAATTTCAATACCACTTGTGTTTATCATCTTCACATAATGGAAGATCTCTGATGGTTACTTGGTGCTGAACCTGAATACAGGCAAGACTGCAAGTCTAGGCATATACATAGGTTTGTTTTCAGGCAAACGTTCAGCTTTATAGAAGAGATACTAACTCAGTCTTTTTGTTCGCAGCTAAGTCTTTACTTTGTTACTGAATCATTGAAAGATGGCAGTTCTGTGATTTCTGTTACTGACTTCGATCCAGCGATCATTCAGCAATGTGAACTCTACAAGGTTTTAGTAGTCCCTCTGCTATTGTGTGTACTTTTCCAGCCAATGAAAGTACAATAATTTCCCTTGTAAGGCACGTCTGTAGTTTTTTCATTTCTAGTTTGAAAAGTCATAACAAACAATTATTGGATTTTAAAGAGCTCATCATATCTACAGTTAAAATATTCATTTTGGGGTGTCTGACTCTTGATCTCAGCTCAGGTCTTAATCTCAGGGTCATGAGTTCAAAACTCACACTGGGCTCCAAAAAAATACTTGATTTTTCTTTGTACTCTATGACTGGCCCCAATATGATGCTGCAACTTAGGGAACTCCATATACTGTCAGAAAATGCTCTCTTGTGTAAAAATACTAAGATAATTATTAACATTTATAAAGTACAGGAAAAGATAGCTTTTTGCCATATTTTTACTTCTTATTTACAGTTTTGCCAGTGTCTTTAGAGTAGCTAATGGTGGCAGGCTCTGTGGGAACAGAAGGAGAGAGCCCACGACTTTGCTAGTTTAAGATTGTTGTTCCAGCAAATGTGAACAGTGGACGAGACATATTGAGCAAGGAGATTCTGAAAGTGAAAGAGCCATGAGAGTACTGAGATGAACTCTCCACACACACCTAGCTGACTAGAAGAGACTTAAGAGAGCCTGGTAAAAAGTGAAAGCCAGGGGAGACTTGGAACTGGTTGCAAAGTTGAAAGCATTCTCCAACCTACATATAGTTCGATAGGCAGAGAATGGAAGCTTTATAGGTTGGATGTGTTAGAGAATAACTTGAACTGTGCAAATCATCAGCTAACCAGTGAACTACACGGGCATGAGATGACCCCTAGGAGGTCAGGCTTAAAAATAATTATAATTAGAGTAAGAAGCCAGAAGACATATCAGTGACTGCACACTGTGGAGAGATTCCATAGTACAAGTACAGGCTAGTTACAAAAAAAAAAGAGAAAAACTCAGAAAAATAGAATCAAATCACTGCAAAGTATTATCTAAAAAGCCCAATTAAAAAAAAAAGCCCAATTTTTAACCAAAATTACTAAACCTATAAAATACAGGACAGTGTGATCCATGCTCAGGGAATAAAGCAACCAATGCAAACTGTCTCTAAATGGGCCAAGACGTTGAATTTAGCAGGGGGACTTCAAAGAGGCAATGATAAGTATATTCAGAGAATTAAGAGAAAATATACTGACACTGAGTCAATGAAGAGGAAGTCTCAAAAGAGACATTAAAACTCTAAAAAAAAAAGAACCAAATGGAAACTCTAGAATTGAAATATACAAAAATTAAAATAAAAAATTCACTGATGGGTTCAATGCCAGATTTAAGAGGAAAGAAAGAAGAAGCAGAAAAAGTAGCAAATAATCTGAAGAAATAATAACCAGAAATTTCCCAAAACTGTCAAAAAGTATTTACCTAAAAATACAAGAATTTCAATCGACTCTAAGCAGAATAACTACCAAAAGGACCACGTTTAGGTCACCTGGGTGGCTCAGTTGGTTAAGTGACTGCCTTCGGCTCAAGTCATGATCCTGGAGTCCTGGGATTGAGCGAGTCTCACATCAGGCTCCCTGCTCAGCAGGGAGTCTGCTTCTCCTGCTGACCTCTCTCATGTTCTCTTTCTCTCATTCTCTCTCTCTCTCTCAAATAAAATAAGTAAAAATCTTTTTTAAAAAGGACCATATTTAGACATTTAATAGTCAAATTGAGAAAAGAAAAGGGCAGAGATAATTTTTTTTACTTTTTTTTTTTTTTTAAAGTAAACTCTACACCCAATGTGGAGCTTGAACTCACGATTTCGAGATCATGAGTTGCATGCTCTATTGATTGAGCCAGCCAGGTGCCCCAAGAGATAGATTTTTGACAGCAGCAAAACCACTCATTATGTACCAGCGGAAACAAAATTACCACTAATGGCTGACCTCTCATGAGAAACAACAGAGGCCAGAAAGCAGTGGAATGACATGTTTAAGATGCAAACAAAAAACTGTCAGTGAAGAATTAGGTTTCTAGGAAGACTGTCCTTAACACTTCTACATCCAGCAAAACTGTCTTTCTGAAATGAAGGTGAAATCAAAACATGTCCACATAAGTGAATGCTGAGATGACTCATTACTAGAAGATCTGCCTAAAGAAATACCAAAGGAAATCCTCCATGCCAGAAGAGAATGACATCAGACAGTAACTCAAATCCAACTATATGTGTGTTTAAAGCAATATTTATAGCCGGGTATTGCTGAGTTTATATAGATATAATATAGATGTGATAACAAAGGCGCAAAGGAAGGGAGAGGAAATAGAGCTTTACTGGAGCAAAGTTGCTATTTTTTTTGCCAGAAGTAAGTTGGTATTAACATAAAACAGATTGTGACAAGGTAAAGATGGAGGTGTATGTTGCTTCCAGGAGTCAGGCCTCACCGAACTGACGGAACATAAAGGGACAGAAGAAGACATACTGCAAATATAGCAGTCAGAAGCAAGCTGGTGTACGAAAATGAACATCAGACAAGGTGGACTTTGAGATGAAGAATTTGATAGTAACAGGTGGATTTATGCACAGTAATGAAGAGTCTACCAAAAAGATGTGACGACTATGAGCTTGTATGTCCTTTTTGATGTTTAGGAATCTTGCAGTAGCTCTGTTCTAAAGCTATTTTTCTAAATTTTTTTCTAATAATTCTCTTTTGTTTTCATAAGTAAGACGTTAATATATGGAGAGCTTAATTTTTTTTAATTGTGAGAGGAACTAAGTTGATTACTTTTAATATTTAAAAAACCATTAACATCATTAATTGAATAGTCCAATGTAATGATCCTTTATCATTACACACTGTAATGAACCACACTGTCTTAACGAATCTAACTTTGTGTCTCTTTGGTTTAACTGGCAATGGCATTGATCAGACGATGTTTAAAATATTTATTACATTTATTGAGTAGTTGTGTTTTCTCTGTTTTGCTTTTGTTTTATTTTAAAAGTGAATCTGAGGCCATTCTCCAATTAAAGGAACCTGAGCTCCTGAGAAAATGACTGATTTCAGGGCTGGGCAGAAAAAGTTCAGGTTGAGCCTGGAACATACTATTATCTTACAGAGAAGGGTAATGCTCAGAAATAATGGGTCATGTCAAAAGATCATCGAAGCCAACTTAATCTGGGAGAATATGCACATCAAATAAATAATGACATTAACAGATTATAACCCCAATGCCGAAAACAATAATTAAAACCCATGTTACTATAAATAAATACATAAATTAAACAAACAGAGGAGTAACAGAACAGTTTTCTGTAGTAGAATGCCAACCAACAAATGTAGAGTGAATGATAGAGTTAGACAATCACTATTTAGCCAGTATCATAGTAATAATTAATTCAAGCAAAATTTATTAATGGATACTATAGCAAGCAGTTGAAACTTTGATGAGGAACAGGATATTTACATGGGCTCATAGTGTCTCCCCACAAAATACTTATTAACTACAAAGGGGAATTGCAAAGGGAAAATAATAACTTAATAGTAGAGAAGACTGGCAAACACCACCTTATTCAAGGGATCAAGTTTATCATCATTAGGAATGGAACAAACTACCATCTGTGCCTCTTGATATGATGCACTGTAAAGAACACAACATCACTTATCTGCTGATCCTGCCAAAGGTACAAAGTCTGAATTTAATCATGAAGGAACATCAGATAAACCTGAGTTGAATGATCTCCTACAGATAATTGGCCTATGCTCTTCAAAAATGTCAAGGTCATAAAAGACTAAGAAAGACTCAGGAGCTGTTTTAGACTGAAGGAAATTAAAGAGATATTATAATGCAATGTGTACTCCTGGATTGGATCCTTAAAAATTATTTTTCTCTAACTATATGGGATATATTAAGTTAATGAGCAAATGTTTAATACTGTCTGTAGATTAGATAATATTGTCTCATTGTTAATCTTCTGATTTTGATAATCATGTGATAGTTATGTAAGAGAATGTCCTTGTTCTTAGGAATTACACACTGAAGTATTCAGAGGTAAAAGAGCAGCATGTCTGCAACTTACTCTCCAATATATGTATTAGAGCAAATGTAGCAAATGTTAAAATTTGGGGAATTTGGATGAAGAGCACCCAGGAGTTCTTTGTATATCTTTTTAAACTTTTCTGTAAGTTTGATACTATTGCAAAATGAAAAGTTATCAAAGTTACATTTTCTTCCCTAAAGATCATTGGACTTTTTTTTAATGTGAGCCTTAGTTTTAAAAATTTCTTTTAATTCTTGGGGCACCTGGGTGGCTCAGTGGTTTAAGCATCTGCCTCGGCTCAGGTCATGATCTCAGGGTCCTGGGATAGAGCCCCACATCAGGCTCTCTGCTCAGCAGGGGGCCTGCTTCATCTTCTCTCTCTGCCTGCCTCTGCCTACTTGTGATCTGTCAAATAAATAAATAAAATCTTTTAAAATTTTTTCTTTTAATTCTTAAAATTTTTTAAAAGATTTTATTTATTTATTTGACAGTGAGAGAGAACACAAGAAGGGGGAGCGGCAGACAGAGGGAAAGGGAAAAGCAGGCTCCCATGGAGCAGAGAGCCCGATGTGGGACTCTATCCTAGGATCCTGGGATCATGACCTGAGCCGAAGGCAGATGCTTAACTGGCTGAGCCACCCAGGTGCCCTGTTATTTTTTTTTTTTAATCACTCTTTAGAACCTTGATAGTGCTTGTTCAATATATATTTTTGGCATCCATCTTGTGCTAGAGTTTAAGGACATAGAGGTAAGCTTGCCTACGTGAAATTGAGCTTTGCCTACGTGAAATTTTCAGTCTAATAGAGAAAACAGCTATTGTACAAATAATTGCACTAGTGGAGTTATTTTGTGGCCCATTCCTGCAACAACAGATACACCTTACAAAGTTATGTGCAGACTGCATCACATTCCTCCCTTACGAAAGTACAGATGAAGTCTCACTTTTTCTTCCTGAATATCCTTTCTGTCCCACAGTACAGCTGCTACCACAGGAAGCCATTAAGAGTCCCCCCAGCTGATTGTTCTTTTACTGTGTGCTTCTGTCGGAGGGATAGGAATCGAAGAGGGAAATGAGGGTGCTTGTTTTTCTGTAAGCTAAAAATCTTTCCATCTTGAAAAGCAATAAAGTCTGCCGTTGAAGCAGAGCACATTTTCAAACCTCCTGTTCATTACAGAGATACTCATCTAAGGAACTTTGAGCCATGTTCTGGGTGACTTTCTTGAAATCTGAACAAAAAGGAGTTTGTTACAGGGCTCATGAGGGCAATTCCGAAAGCTTCATTAATTCTAATAATAATTTCCAATTAATTCATTCGTCACTTCCTGATATTCTGAAATCATAAGTTTTGAAAGCTGCTACCTTTAACCTTAGGCGAAACTTAAAATGTTATGATTCTGACTAATCCAACCAAAGCTAACCTTTTAGCCATTTATAAAAATGTGAAACAGAAGTCTGGGCTCAGGTCTGAGATGAGTAATTTGCAATAATACTCTTCTTTCATGCAGTCTTTGGAATGAAGCATCCTGACGCTCCCAAAGGATATTAAGGATCTAGTGATAAATAAAATTAGACCAGGTGCTTCTCCTGGCCAGGGGCCCAAGTCATGATAACAGGGGATATCAATAAGGCCATAATGGGAATGCATCCAAAATTCTCCAGCTAAACCGGGCCAGTGTAATTATAGCTATCTGGGAAGGGGGTGGGGTGAGGTGAGATGGAGTTGGGGTGGGGGGATAGTGGCATGTGGTGGGGGTGTTGAGAGGCAGAGGTTGTTCCGGAAACTTCCCATCTGCCATTGTTGTTTTTGTTAACCGCCGTGGTGCAGACTGATTCCACCAACCTGTGTCTGGGTGCATCAGCTCCCTAGAGTGCTACCTCCTTGCTCAGACCTGGCCTCTGCCAGGCTGCGGCACCCTCAAAACTATTCTGGAAGCAGCTGGTGCTAGCAACCCTTCGCCCCCATCAGCTACCTCACATAGCTTTTGGCTCTTAAATGCAGGCATCACTCCATTTTTAGAAAACCGGACACGGAAATACCTCATCCCACAGACTAATACATTGAGAAATGAGGTGCAGTTCTATAAAAAGGACTTCCCAGAAAATCCTTCTAAAAACTGAGCTTCCTGATAAGCAGAGGCAGATTTGCTATGAACCTGACAAAGCGTAAGCCACAAGGTCCCTCATTTGCAGACGCCCTTCCAAGGCCCTGGGAGGATCCCCAATAAATACGGTCATATGCTTTTCTAAACTCACAAAAACATAGTATTTTAACTGAAATTGGTTAAGGCTATTGTCTCCACTGCAGTTCCTACCACCTTCTTCCCCTATACTATTTTCCCCTGCCTTGAAAGCAACTTTATGATCTGGGTAAAGCAAGAATGAGTTGGGTTGTATGGGTGGCTCAGCCGATTGAGCATCTGCCTTGGGCTCAGGACCCTGGGATGGAGTCCCACACTGGGCTCCTTGCTCAGCAGGGAGCCTGCTTCTCCCTCTGCCTGTCATGCCCCCTGCTTGCACTCTCTCTCTCTGACAAAGAAATAAGTAAAATCTTTAAACAAAACAAAACAGAAAAAGAATGAGTTGGGTCAAACCTATTTACTCTGGGTTTAATGGGACATTTTATGTGGCTCAAATTCACTTTGGTTTGTGGTTATTTCAAGACATAAGCTAGGTTAGGAATGGCTATCAGGAACATCCCTGCCAACCGTATGCTGACCCTCTCAGACTGATGATGGGAAGAGCCAATGTTCATGAGTACATGAGTAATGGAGCAGAAACATGTCAGAAGAAAGACTGGTTCAAAGGCTTTCCTCTCACTAAGTGTCTTGGCCTAGTCCAGTTTCACTTTCCCCAAAAGCCCTGCTCTCTTTTGTGTGTGGAGTTCTAGAAGCTTCCCTCTGCTCAAAGAGGCAGGAAGCTCCTTAGTGTGCAGTGCACACTGCCTCTCCTTCACGGGAGTACGGGGAAGTCAATGCCACCTCCAAGGTCCAGCTCTCAGCAGATTCTCTGTGCTTGGCTGGTAAATAAAGACTGCCACTTGCCTTCTCAAGATTGTAATAGCCTCATTTCTGGAAAACTATATTTTTATAAATGAAATATTTAAATATCTTGGAGGATCTTCATATTGAGAAGGATCTTAGTATCTTTATGTAAAATGGATACTTGATTCCAGATTATCCTGCTCCTAGGTTTAGGATTACAAATAATAGCTAATATACTTTGGATACTTGTCTTGTGCCAGGCACTATGCTAGATATATTTAATGTTCATGATTTAGTTTTCATATTAACTCAGTGAGGGAGTTGCTAAAATTATTCCAGTTTTAGAGATGAATCAATTGAGGCTTAGTAAATAACTTGCTGAGGGCTTCCCAGCCATGAAGTGGCAGAAGCAGCTTTCAAAAGTTGTATCCTTGAGGTGCCTGGGTGACTCAGTCAGTTAAGCATCTGCCTTCAACTCAAATCATGATCCCAGTATCCTGGGACCGAGACCCGCCTCAGGCTCCCTGACAGGAGCCTACTCTTCCCCCTGTGTGTGCTTTCTTGCTCTCTCTCAAATAAATAAATAAAATATTTTATAATTTTTTTAAAAAGTCATTTTTTGGAGTTTTAGGGATTGCTTTTTATGTAATTTTATTTATTTATTAATTATGTAACATGTATGCATAGTTCTAAAGTAGATCTATCTATAAAAACATAGACTGTATCATTTTCTCTTCCATGCTGTTTTGTCCTTCCCCCCCTTTTGTGGTTTATTCTTCCAAGAATTTATGTATATGTGTACACACACACACACACACACACACACCATTCTTAGGTAAATGATAGCATTCCCTACATATTTTTCTCTACTTTGCTAAATTTGAAGAAAATAAAACCAAATGATGCACTTGAACCTAAGAGGGCAGAGTTAAGGCATAATCATATGAAAATTTCTAAAGTGACTTTAAAACACAGTTACTTGATGGGTACTTTGATTATGAAAATACACCAGAGAGACATTGAGTATTCTGAAAGCTGGTAAATTGAAGAAAAAATGTATCCTGCCATTTCTAAAAGAAATTTGCCTCAAATATTCAAATACCTATATTAATTGTACAAACTATTGATGAGAAGTTTCTCTTCACTCAAGTATTTCAGCTGCTATTAAAAGGAATGATAGAGTCAGAGAATCACCACTTCATAATTGCTAATGAATTACTCTCTGTTGCCAATGATCGTCAACACCCACTAACATCACAAAAAGAAGACCATTAGATATAACAAAGATCACAGTGGGAGTTCATACCACCACCTATGAAGTAGTTTTGTCAAAAAAAAAAAAAGAGAGAGAGAGAGTTAAACATTATTCTGATCAAGACTCTGTGTCTGTTAGAGAAACAAGGGGAAAGGGAGGTGTAAAAGGACACGATGGGAATCCAGTTAGCAAACAAATTGTCAAAAAATACTTTCAGGGCTATATGGAGCACATAGTGATTCCTGATGGATAGTTGATAAAATTAAGAAGCTATTGTTCATTTTTTAGATGTGCTAATGATGTTGTGGGGTTTTTGGTTCTTTATGTTTTAGACATACATTCTGAAATGTTTACAGATGAAATAGCCTATCTGGGCCATACTCCAAAATAATTCAGTGGAATTTCATCTCCATCATTGCAAATGGCAGGACTTCCTTCTTTTTTTTTTTTTTTCTAAGATTTTATTTATTTATTTGACAGACGGAGATCACGAGTAGACAAAGAGGCAGGCAGAGAGAGGGGGGGAAGCAGGCTCCCCACGGAGCAGAGAGCCCAACGCGGGGCTTGATTCCAGGACCCTGGGATCATGACCTGAGCCGAAGGCAGAGGCTTTAACCCACTGAGCCACCCAAGCGCCCCCTTCCTTCTTCTTTATGACAGAATAATATTCATTTTTCTTATCCATTCAACCCTTAGGTTGTTTCCATGTCTTGGCTGTTGTGAATATACTTGAACATAAAGGTGCAGATATCTCTTTGAGATGCTCATTTCATTCCCTCTGGATATATACCCAGAAATGAGATTGCTCGAGCATATGGTATATATCTATTTTTAATTTTTTAAGAAAACTCCATACCGTTTTCCATAGTGGCTATAACAATTTACCTTCCTACCAGTGGTGTCCAAGGGTTCTCTTTTCTTCAAATAATTGCTGGTGCTTGCTATCTCTTGTTTTTTTGATAATAGCTATTCTAACATCTGTGAGGTGATATCTTGTGCTTTTGATTTCCATTTCCCTGATGATTAGTGATGTTTAGCAGCTTTTCATATACCTACCTATTGGCCATTTGCATGTCTTTTTTAGAAAAATGTCTGTTCGGATCCTTTGCTCATTAAAAAAAATTTATTTTATTATGTTCAGTTAGAAAACATATAGTGCATCATAAGTTTTTTATGTAGTGTTCAGTGATTCATTAATTGCATGTAACACCCAGTGCTCATCACATCCCATGTCCTCCTCAATTGATTATTATTATTGTTGTTGTTGTTGTTATTGGGGGGGGTTGCTATTGAGTTGTATAAGTTCCTTGTATTTTTGGATATTAACCCATTTTCAAATACATGATTTGCAAATATTTTCTCCCATTTTGTAGGTCGTCTTACATTTTGTTGATTGTTTCTTGTGCTGTGAAGGACTCTTTGATGTAATCCAACTTATTTATTGTTGCTTTTGTTGCTTGTGTGTATATTTGAAATTGTAATGACTCTCAGGTGCCTATTAGATACCCAAGTGGGGATGTCTAAATAGATACACAGAATCTGGAGTTCAAGGAAAGGATAGGGCTGGAGATAGAACTTTGGACTTGTATCTGAATGGCATTTAAGTTATGGGCCAACAGGAGATAACCTTGAGAATGAGGATGGGTAAAAGGGATGCTGAAATACTGAGCTTTCTGCATTCCTGCATTTAGTGGTTCAGGAGAAGAAGAAGGAGCTAGCATTTGGCCAAACCCAATTCCCAAAATGATCTATCCCCAGGAGGAGTACTCTGGGAGAAGTTGCTTTCTGGGTATGATACTCGTACACTGTGCATTCATAACCACTGTAATAGCCACTGGGGTAGCAGTCATCTTAGCAGTATTGCCTGTTCTGTGTTTATTGGCAACCCCAGTTTGCTTTGTGATGAAGTTGAAGCTTAGAGAAGTAAAGCCACTCATAGACCCAAGCTCAAAGGCCATGGAAGCTTGTCTGAACATCAAAGTCCATTCCCATTTATGGCATGTAGCCATGGAGATAGTGCCCAGCACAACTTCAAGGGCACCATTCCCATAGACTATAACATGAGTGGCGCACCCTGGAGGTGTGTAGAGCACACTATGCCCAAGCATATGTCACTGCCTGTGCCTTTTCTTACTGTCTTTCTGCCTTGGCACCTTCCCTTCAAAGTTCTGCTACTTTTAACATAAATATCTAAGTCCTTCCAAAGCTTCCTGATAAAAGAGGTTTGTCACAGTGATTAGAAGCTTGAGCATTGGAGCAAAACAGAAATTTGTTCAAGTCCTAGCTCTACCTCTTTCTAGTTGTTACCCCTTGAAGCTTTAGTTTCATCATCTGTGAAATGAAGAAAATAAGAGCAGCCAGCAGCCTCCTCCAAGGGATATGTAGGCATTAAAAGAAAGAAGGCATGAAGAAAGTTTAGCCTGATTTACTCAATACTTTTTGTCTGGTATTAACTTATTTTTGCTTTTAACTGCTACTTCCTCAGCCTACATGTTGGTTCTCAGGAGAGACTGAAGGTTTTATGGAAAGGACGGGAATTAGATTGGGTTCAAATCCACCAGCAAACTAATGAAAAGGGCACCAGGGACCAGGAACTAGTGTACAGAATAAAGATACGCACCTCAGCAAGTGAGCAAAACAACTTGGGTGACTTTGTTTGGATCTGTTACTCTTCCTGTACAGAAAAAAAAAAAAATACTTGTTTTATTTCAAGCATTAAAAAATGCATTTGTCTCAAGTTCAGTTTTGTTTCTGTTTAGGTTGTGCACATAAGGAATTCCAGGACTGTGTGAAGGGAATTTTGAAAACCTTTGAGATTTAGGCTATTGGCGTGGTCATTCCATTATGGGGCAGGGCATTAGGAATTAAAGGCAGAGTGGCCCAAGGGATTGAAATCTATTTACAACCTAGTTAGAGTATATCCTGTTTCCCCCCTGCTGTGCTGGGGTAGCATTTCACAAAAGAATCTCCCACATATCTAAAAATAAAATGAGGTCCTGGTGACAGTGTCTATGAAAAATTGACATATTATGTTTGGATTTTATTTTTGTTGAAGGTGCATAATGTTTTCCAGGTTTTTCTGCTCTTCTCCATTCTTTAAAGAAATGAGAGGAAAGAGGCCAGTCTTTAAAAGGGGGAGAGGTTCTGGCCGAGAGCCCAGGATCATACTTCTGGTCTCAGAAGGAAATGTTAAGACGGGCTGAGTTTTAAATGAAGACAGGGGAAAAAAATTTTGTGTTGTGGAGTCTGATATCATCATCCTCTGTGGCCTCCACCCCAACCTCAAACAGCTATGCAAGAGTTTTCTTTTAAAGATTTTATTTTTAAGTAATCTCTACACCCAGCATGGTATAGATCAACCCTAAGATCGAGAGTTGCACGTTCTATGGACCCAGCCAGCCAGGTGCCCCACAACTATGCAATAATTCAATGTTGGAAAAAGTTATTTGTAAATGTTTATTTGGTTGATTTATTTTTATTTTTATTTTATTTTTAAAAAGATTTTATTTATTTGACAGATAGAGATCACAATTAGGCAGAGAGGCAGGCAGAGAGAGAGAGAGGAGGAAGCAGGCTCCCTGATGAGCAGAGAGCCTAATGCAGGGCTCGATCCCAGGACCCTGAGATCATGACCTAAGCTGAAGGCAGAGGCTTTAACTCACTGAGCCACCCAGGCGCCCCTGATTTATTTTTAAAGACCTTGATATAGTGTGAGGGATACAGCAGGATTATCCCACTTCTGCCACCTCTATGCATACTTCGATCCACAGGAACGGGAGTAACAGGGGACTTCCTCTTCCACCTTTCAGAGTGTGTAAGGTGAATCCTTCCAAGAGAGGGAATATTAAACAAATGAATAAAAGAGCACACAAGCCAGCAAGCCAATAAATAAATAAATAAATAAATAAGCAACTTAGATCTGTTTAATCATACTCTCAGTAGAGGGTTTAGTAATCTCAATATTTAACTGCTACCCCCAGGGATTCTTATCTTTAGGGAAGTTTTGGAAACATTGTAATTCAATACCTTCATTTTTCAGAGGGCAGATTGAGATGCTTGCAGGGGAAGTGATTTGTCAAAGTCACCCAGCTGGAGGAGAGCAGTTAATATTCCTGAAGGACACATACCCTTCAATTACTACCATGAACCCACCCACATATGGATAACCAGATGTATTTCTTTAACATTTGGTTATGTTCTGGCCCAGTGGGTTCAAAGACAAAGAAGATTATATACATAAGTATTTATGGGTCTCCTGTGGCTAGTTCCACGGTAAGGAAGAACTTTTTAGTTCATTGTACTTCTGTTTAGCTTTATGATTTCAGGAAGCTCTTTATTACAGCAAAATGTGTTTTCAGAACTTGGCTTTATTGAGAGACATAAGACTTTAAAATGCAAACATACCTTCTTGTACAAACAGCCCTAATGAGTCAGAAGGCCTGTTTACAGAGAAACTAACATTTATAATTGAAAGCAAGATGAAAGCGTGATATAAGGATTATTTCCCTTACCTTGGACCTTGGCCAGCATTTATTCACCTCCATATACTCTTACATTAGATTGGTGTGTTGGGAGGAACATTGTTCTGGAGATATTAATAGATGTGCTGCCAACAAAGATTTTTTTTTTCCTGATCAAAGTTTGGGAAATGCTGCATTAAGCTCCCCTGTCTTTGAAATACAGAAAACACATTAGCCTGTTGCCATTGGGCCTGATGGCAGAGTAAGAAATAGAATACAAACCATGGCACATATTGATGAGAAAATGAGTAGGAGTGCATCAGGTTCAGAGTGAAGTAAGGGAAAACATGGCTTGTTTTTTTAAAATCAGATACCATATGACACATTATGTTTTCTGTTTTGTCGTGCCTGGTGGAAAGCTTAGCTCCAAATTAATGCTTGATGCAATTACTATTTTATCCCAGATTCTACTCTCAATTATGGGCTCCCTTCTCAGAGACCTTATTTATATTCAGCATCCTATTGTACTTGTGTTTTTATTAGCAATAGCTCTTATTAGCAATTATAAGAGGTATAATAGACTGGTATATGAGTTCTGGACACACTGTGATCTATGTCACTGACTTGGGGCAATCATTCATTAGCTCTGTGTCCTTAGTTTCCTCATCTGTTTAGGGAATGTTGAGAGGATTAAGTAAAGCAATGCTTAGAAAGTACTTGGCAGGGGCCCCTGGGTGGCACAGTGGTTTGAGTGTCAGTCTCTTTGTTTCTGCTTGAGTCATGGCCATGGGGTCATGAGATCAAGCTCCATGTTGGGCTCTGTGCTCAGAGCAGAGTCTGCCTGGGTTTCTTCCTCCCTCTCCCCCTTCCTTCTGCTCTCTCTCTCTTTCTCTCTCAAATGAATAAATCAATTTTTTTAAAGTGCTTGGCAGAGGGGCGCCTGGGTGGCTCAGTGGGTTAGGGCCTCTGCCTTTGGCTTGGGTCATGGTCCCGGGGTCCTGGGATCGAGCCCCATATTGGGCTCTCTGCTTGGCCAGGAGCCTGCTTCCCTTCCTCTTTCTCTGCCTGTCTCTCTGCCTACTTGTGATCTCTGTCTGTCAAATAAAAAAAAAAAAAAAAAGTGCTTGGCAGAGTGCCTAGGACATAGTAAGCATAGGTGTTAACTGTACATACCAGCAAAAATTTGGCAGTATGATACAAATTATGAATACCTTGACTAAATACTTTGTATGCATATTGTGATAAAGCCATTTTATCATTTCAGTCCATTATCCCAGAATTGCTCCTAATATTTAAATAATGCTTACAGTGTACCAGGTACTTATGGGGCGTGTTTTACATGTTAACTTACACAAACATATTTTTCTGATGTTCAGTGATGGAAACGTTGTGACCCGTACACCAACCCTGTGAGGCAGGACTGTCATTTTCTCTATTTTACAGATGAGACAGACAATTGAGGGACAGAGGTCAGCTTACTTGCTTAAGTTCGTAAAGATAGTGAGTGACAGAGCTGGGGTTCACCCGCAAGCACTCCAGCTCCAGAGTGCTTTAACCATGGTGCATTCTGCTTCCAGCCATTATTTATTGAGCACTCACTATGTGCCAGGCTCTGTGACGAGAGCATTACCTCCAGCATCTCATTAGGTCCTTCCAACAACCTGGTGACATTGGAAGGTGCCATTTGAAGAAACAAAACCAGAAACATTGGCTCTAATGTAAAGATCAGCTATGAAACCAACTGCAAATGAAAACTATAGGCATGATTTATACATTATTTCCTCTGTGACCATGGAGATTATTTATTAATAGAATTCATGGTTGAGGAATAGAAGATCTTGTGTGAAAAGGGACCAAAATAATGAACAAAGTCAAAAAGCCCTTATACATATTCATCTTTGCTAAAATTAAACCAGTAAAGACACTACACTCAATGGACCAGCCATTGCATTTCTCATTCTTGGTTACTAATGACCCAGATGCCTGTATTTCTCACAACCCAGTTGTAGGAAACCATGGGCGCCGCAACAAGTCTTGGAATGTTTTGCCCTTCAAGCTCATTCAGTGTGAAATGGTGCATGATGTGGAATAATATACAAATATATGTGAGAGGCTAGAATTTCTTTTCAGGGCAAACTGGTATCCGTTAAGAGATTACTACAATAGTGGAGTTGTGGGGTCCACATCCGCAAGCTGATGAGTGAAGCACTTGGCAACAGGGATATGTCTCCTGAAAGTGAAAATACTTCCAAGGGAGAGAAACAGGAAACGTTCTTTCTTCTCTGGGGTCACTTTTCAGGTTCAGGATGCTATGACCTGAATCCAGCTAAACCTAAGTGCCCCAGGATGAACTGTTTTGCTAGTATTACCCACAGGCCATAAAAAAAGAAGAGTCCATTTCTTTGAAGTATAGGCCACTTGAAAATTTTCAAAGACAACCTCAGTGTTTTGATTTACTAATCAGGGACATGAATGATTAATGCCTTAGTGAAGCAGCTCAGTTGCTGGTAAAGCTAGGCATTTTAATGTGTCATTCCTGTTGAATTATTAAATCACACATTAAATTACATATTTATATATTTGTATGTATGTATATGTGTAAGTGTTTATATGTATATGTACATGTGTATATGCAAATGTATATATACATAGGTATAATTGACATATAATATTGTGTAAGTTTAAAGTATACAGTGTGATGATCTGATATACATATATATTGCAAAATGATTACCATAATATATGTATCTCCAGAATAGAACTTTTGCTTTCCACCCCTTATTTTCTTACCCCAGTCTTCCCCAAATCTGTAAAAGACATCATCATTCACCCAGCTGCTCAAATCAAAAGCAAATCCCCTTGGCTGTGATCTTTAACAGTTATCCTCACTGTGACCTATTCTCCCTACTTTCACTTGCTGCTTTTGCATTGGTGTGTGTGTTGATGGGTTTCATGAGTTATATTTGTTATTCACCCAGAGAATTTATTTTTAGTATGTGGGATCCATTTTTCCTTTTATAACAGCATCTTCAGGGGTGGGCCCTGCATACCAAACTACTTTTATTGCTCTCATTCTCAGACTAATAGAAATACTAAATCTTTTTTTTTAAGATTTTATTTATTAAAAAAAAAGATTTTATTTATTTATTTGACAGAGATCACAAGTAGGCAGAGATGCAGGCAGAGAGAGAGAGAGAGGAAGGGAAGCAGGCTCCCTGCTGAGCAGAGAGCTCCTGGGGTGGGGGGTGGGGGGGTGGGGGCGGTGGAGCTTCATCCCAGGACCCTGGGATCATAACCTGAGCCAAAGGCAGAGGCTTTAACCCACTGAGCCACCCAGGTGCCCCAGAAACACCAAGTCTTAGTCTTATCTTGGCCTCAGGCATCTTAAAGGAGTTTGTCTTTTCTCATGCCTTCTACTTCCTCCCAAGCCGCTCACTATTCCACACTCTGTATTCTCACCCATCCATCACCTTATTGACACTGCTATTGATAAGGCCTCCAATGACCTCCTAATTGTTGAATCAAAAGGATTATCTCTAGACCTAACTATGCTGGACTGCCCATTGTTAATGGCTTAACTTTACTTCCACTCTGGATTCCATGGCCATGCACCCAGCTTTTCTTCCATCGTGGGGCCGATGGGTGTCAGACTTGTTTGTTGTCTCTCCTTGCAGACTCCTCTTCTCTCTTCCCATTCTACAACAATGGTTTTAGAAGTTTAAGAAAAACTTCTTTTTTTTAAGAATACCTTTAGAAAGGGGCTAAAAGTTATGGGACACTATTCCCTGACCAAAAAAAAAAAAAAAAAAAAAAATGCCTATATTCATGGACACACAATATTTTAAGTAATTTCAAGAGCTTCTCTCATACCCTGAAGCCAAATTGGATCCCCTACTCTGCTTTCTCAGTGTGGGAGATGCCAACCACTCCCAGGCTTTAAGTGTCACTCATATGTTGATGGCTTTCATATGTGTACCTTGAGCAGCAGTTTTCCAAAACCCTAATCTTACATTCCCAATTTCCAATTAAAACCTATCTGTTTATCCCAAAGCACCTTATGCTCATTGTGTCCAAAACTGGCCTGCAGTCCCTGTCTGATTCTCTTCCAGGTGAATAACATTGCTGTTCACCCCAGTCACCATAAAGAAAACTGCTCCTTCCAATCCCTGTACAGGCCACCAAAGGAAGGAAAGAAGGAACGGAGGGAGGGAGGAAGGAAGGGAGGCAGGGACACCGGCTCTTCCTCTCACTCCTATTGCAGCTTCACAAGAGTTCCAGGCCTTCTCATGTCTCACTTGGATTACTGGAATCATCTTCTATTTGGTCTGCCTGTCTCCCGTGTGGACCTCTTCAAATTCATCTTTTCCACTGCAGTTTCTTTAACCTTCACCAACACCTTACATTGCTTAAGGCAGTACCTCCCCATGTGTGTTTTTAAGAAGACAAGTCTGTGTGATGTAATTGGTATTACATGAACAAAAAAGGTTTTATGGTCAATCGAGTTGGGGAAAAGAGCAAAAATTAGTTAGGTTTAATTACTTCTCAGAGTCTTCAATATGCTAAAACACATTTTGGAGTTCAAACTGGAGGTACGAAATAAAGCATTTGTCAAAAGTTTTGGCAACCAAAGTCTAGAGTTCTTTGGGATATACTTCAGATGTGGCTATTCTCTGAGCTGAAATTTAATTTCTTTGTCTATCTTTCCTTCCAATTTCTAGCTGCTATTCTTGTAGATAATGAGAGGACAGCAGTATGGTAGTCTAAATTTAGGAAGACCAAGGTATGCATTTCAGTACAAGACTTAGTTAAATTACTTAATCTCTCAGAACTTGTGCTGGCTGGTCTCCATTTTCCCCTCAGGAGGCTGACCTCTATTGACTGCATCATCCAAATATCCCTGCTCCCTGGCTTCCAGTTGGGCTTGGCCAGTAGAAAGTGGTGTTGGAGAAACCACTGGGTAGGAACAGTGGGAAAAGAGGGGGCAGGGTAATAATTTCCCTCACCACCCCTCACCGTCCTGCCCTGCTGTACTGCACTGTTTTGACTCTCTTTCAGCTCCAGGTCTCATGTCCCAAATAACTCTCTCCCTCTTCCCCTTTAGACCTAGGGGAGATAATGGCTTCTAGCTGTTGCTAACCCCTCAAGACTTCATTATCTCTTATTACTTCCCTTACCTCTGTTCACACCTCTGTAAATAGTCCTTTCCTTAAACTCTCTTGAGTTAACCGCCCTGAGTATGCCATCTGTTTCTTGCTGGATCTCTGACAAAATAGAACTTTGGTCTCCTTACAAAATGGGGATAGTAACACCCACCCCATGGGGCTGTTGAGAAAATTCAGTGAAATTATACTAAGTATGCAGAGCACCCAACTCAGTGCCTTGCACCCAGCAATGCTCACTAAGAGATGACTTCCCTGGTTCTGTTCCTTTCTACCTGTCCTCCAAATACAACCCAGGCTAAGATGGGTAGCAGGAAATAATGCTGGGTTCCAGTCTGAAGATACAAAGCTGCCACAGGGAGTCAGACTCCACTCCGCAGACACTGAACAGGGTTGACCTGCAGGTTCCATTACAGGACCCTGGAACAGAGAATCCTAACAAGGACTGGAACAGCAAGGGTCAGGATGTCTATGTTCTCAGCATTCCTCTTGGAAGAAAGCTGCCTCTGTACTGGGCCCAGATGGTCTGTGCCCCCACACTGGCTAATTGTTTCCCAAGGAGGAAATCTTTCCAGTTCCAAATCTACTCCTTGTACCCATTAAAGTGATCAAGTGGCCTGAAACAGGGAAGGAGGGAGTGCTATTTGGAAGGGGAAGTCACTTGAACTAGGTTTCTAGTACATTTCCCAACAGGCATAAATTGGAGAAATTTAAAAGAATGTTGATAAAATAATGAAGAATATTTAGTGAGTCTGCAGGTGGGTGAGCTGTTTGTTGATAATCAGTTGAAATTTATTCACACTGAGATCTTATAAAGGAAATTCATGTATTAGGTATGCTGAACAAGACAAACCTAACTTGTGGCATGTCATCAGAATGTTAGTTCATTTGGTTTCCTATCATCCCTTTAAATGGATTCAGTGGGAGAAATTCTTTTCATATCTCTTGAAAACTCAGGGAGTTTTCTGATCACTCTTAAAGCCAGTCAGACACAGTCTAATTCAGAAATAAAGCTACCCAGTTCATTATGCCACACTTCTAACTTCACTCAACAGCAAGTGTTCCCTCCACCCCAAGAGCTCTCTAGTAAAGAAGTTCTCTATCAAGACTACAATGCATCCTGTGGCAGAGCTGCCAGCTCCAAGAACTTTGAGCTCTCCCAACATCTTGAGGCCATAGAAATTTTAAATATAAAATTTCCCCTAGCATCAGGGAGCATCCACATTGGTTACCACCAGACAGTATTACTAGGAGGAATGACTCCAGTGCCAGAATGAGGACACAAAAACAAAAGCTGAGCAAGGACAGGAGATAGGACTCTGTATAAAGGGTGAGCAAGGAAGGTGGCTTGGCTCTCTTCTCCTGTGGCTCTCTTTGCTTTCCCAAGGTGGAACCATGGGCCCTGGGGACTCTGAGGCTCTCCAGGGGATAAGGATTATCTAGCTTGGATAGCACAGGATGCCCTGATTTCAAGCAGCCCACCAGTAGGGGAATGAGGGTTTTAACTCTGAGCACCCCAAAGTAAATACAAGCTTAAGGGGTAAAGTTTGCAAAGGTGAGGGTGTCACAAGGTAGCTGCCAAATTAAATGCCTCTGTCCTCCAGGCCACTCTTCGGGACTCTCAGGCTGAGGCAAAGCGCCAGAAGTTTGTTTGGAGAACTGCAGATCTTCAGAGATAGTGAAATTGCTAGTCTAAGCAAATCTCCCTGGGTCAAGTGAAGACACAGGTAGGTCATGAATGGTATCCAAATTCCTGGGTCGGAGCTCTTTGGGAGGACATACTATGAAGGCAACCCTGGGCCAGTATTGACCTGAGTACTTTTTTCTAGAACTCGGTTGCAGTTCCTCCCTTCACCCTCTTTAACTCCCCCCACCAGAATCTTCGTGGAGCCTCTGGTGTGGCAGGCAGATGTCCATGTCTTAATACACTAGACCTGTGAATGTGTTACTTCACATAAGAAAAGGCATTTTGCAGATGCGATTAAATTAAGGATCTCGAGTTGGGGAGGTTATCCTGGATTATCCAGGTAGGTGGACCCACTGTGATCACTTGGGTCCTTGTAAGAGGAAGGCAGGAATGTCAGAGTTGGAGAAGGAAATGTGACAATGGAAGCAGGGATCAAAATGATACAATTGCTGGCTTTGAAATTGAAAGGGGGCCACAAACCAAGAAACATGAGCAGACTCTAGAAGCTGGAAAAGATAAGGACTCTCACCTACAGCCTCCAGAAGGAATGAAGCCCTGATGATACCTTGACTTTAGCCTTGTGAAAGTAATTTCAGACATTTGACCTCCAGAACTGTAAGATAATCAATTAGAGTTGTTTTAAGCCACTACATTTTTAGTAAATCCTTACAGCGGCAACATCAGAAACTAATACATGTGGTAAGAGAATATTGAAATGATTCTTTCAAGCTCCTAAAGCCCAAATTTAAAAAAATCCTGATGAGACAGCAGCACCCCAACCTATGTTCAATGATACCATTGTACTATGGGAGATCACACTCTCAAATCTGGAAGTTCCAGGGCTGTTCATTCACATCCAGACTTTTGTTACTATCAGGGGCATCATAGGGTGTCTCAGTGATAGGCATAGCTATCTTTCTTTATGGCCTGATATCCAGCTCTGGAGCAGATGTGTTTCTGGTATGAGGAAGGGTTCCCTTTTGGAGAGAAATCCCCAGGCTTCTCCCTCACCAATGATGGCATTGGTTAAAAGATCGTGGTGACTCATAGGGTGGTAGTAGGAATAAATGGCCAGTCTACATAATTTCTATATAAGAAACATCAACAAGTGCTAAATTATATATTCAAGTATTCCTGGAGAAAGAGATTAGGAAATGGAAATACTAAAAGAAAAAATATATATCCCAGTCTAACATTAATACTCAGTGTTAACATTATTAGAACTATATTTTATTCCAAGTTGAACAATGCAGTGTGTTATGATTACTTTATTATACAGCTATATAGCTTTTTGTTTTCTGTTAAGTTAGTAATTGCCTTGGTTTTTAAAAGATTTTATTTATTTTTTTATATTTATTTACTTGAGAGAGAGAGACAGATATAATGATAGAGGAAGGGAGCATGAGTGGGGAGGAGAGGAGAAGCAGGCTCCCTGCTAAGCAGGGAGCCCAACACAGGGCTCAATCCCAGGATTCTGGGATCATGACTTGAACCAAAAGCTGACGCTTAACTGACTGAGCCACACAGGCACCCCAGTAATTGCCTTGGTTTTGTTTTTTGAGTTTTCTAGATAACCATCACTATGTCACATTCAAACTTTGGGACTAAAGTATAAATCTCTTCTCAAGATGGTCAAACACATGAGGCAATTTATGTGCTTTATTTTTTCTTTGTTACATCTCTCCTGAATCTCTCTGTCCTCCTAGTCACCTGTGGACTGGTTCCTTTCTAGGCTTACCACAGGAGCTCTTACGCTGGATGAGCTCTACTTTAGCGTTAGGTGTCCTAGACTGACCAAGAGGTGCCCTCAAGGAAATTGCCTCGGGGTATGTGCCAGCTCTGAATTTTTTTTCCTGACAAAAATTTATAGCTTCAATTTCACACAGGGAACATTCTCAATCATATTATATTTAACACCAATCCCTGATCAATCCCCAGTATTTTTTAACTGGTAGTGAATCAAGTAGATCTGGTTAACAAAGATGATTGGCAAGATCTCAAGGTGGCGTTAAGTGAACAAAGACCTGATAAGAAGATGTTAATGGTGCCCTGAGAGTAGCCCTGGCCTCTGTTACATACAAGGGGGTTCCAGTCCACAGCAGTCCCTAGCCAGTCACCCAAAAGGGGCAAGTATAGTGAGCACTTTGGTCCAAGAAGGGAGCCACAGTATCAACTGCATTCCTGAGGCCAGATTAAAAAATGGGACTGTGGATTAAAATTGATAATTGTGATAGAACTTGTGTTCTCAAACGGAGGTGACAAAATCTTAGATGTTACAATGGTTCACGGTTCTCCAAAAGGCACAGTACATAAACAGATATATAGTACATTTATGATATTAAAATTTTATGAAGAGAAGAGTGATTTGAAAAATTTGTCAAAAAAGATTCAGGGGAAAAAAAAAGATTCAAGAAATAGAAATACTTGGGCGCCTGGGTGGCTCAGTGGGTTAAAGCCTCTGCCTTCGGCTCAGGTCATGATCTCAGGGTCCTGGGATCAAGGCCCGCATCGGGCTCTCTGCTCAGCGGGGAGCCTGCTTTCTCCTCTCTCTCTCTATGCCTGCCTCTCTGCCTACTTGTGATCTCTCTCTCTCTGTTTCAAATAAATAAATAAAATCTTTAAAAAAAAAAAAAGAAATAGAAATACTGGTCTAGAGAAAGTTGGTTTTGATTATTGATGTCCTCATAATATATGTTTTAATATATTTTATTTGATAATTAAAATTTGAGTCAGATAGAAAAGTGGATTGTTCTCTATTGTGTTCATGATTAAAAAATAATTCCTACAAAACCAGTCTCCTTTCAGGATCCTTCGATAATCATGACCCAGGAAGCTCCAGGAAGGAATCAGGTACCCTAGAATTACCTATTAATAGTTGTCTAGATCTATAAAAACCAGGGACAGAGGAAAAAATTTGTATATAAATTTCGTCTAGCCATGAGATGAGGGATAAGCTGTACTTGCTTCTAGGACCAGATTGGCGAAACTCACTGTATTCTTTCTCTTTTTTATAAATCTTTAAAAAAATTCTTTATTTAAATCCAGTTTAGTTAACATATACTGTATTATTAGTTTCAGGGGGTAGAATTTAGTGATTCATCAGTTGCCTATAACACCCATTGCCCATTATAGCGAGTGCCCTCCTTAATGCTCATCACCCAGTTATCCCTTCCTCCCAACCACCTCCCCTCCAGCACCCCTCAGTTTGTTCCCTAGAGCTCAGCATCTTTTATGGTTTGCCTCTCTCTCTATTTTCATCCTATTTTATTTTTCTGAGAGTCATTGTATTCTTAGCCATTGCCTGGAATAACCTCTTAGTACTAATGAATGGAATCCTTCCATTATAAGTTGTGTATTCTGTGAGTGTGCCCTGAGGACCCTAATAATCAACTATACTGCCACTTTAAAAAATATTATAGTTGGGGCGCCTGGGTGGCTCAGTGGGTTAAAGCCTCTGCCTTCGGCTCAGGTCATGATCCCAGGGTCTTGGGATCGAGCCCCACGTCGGGCTCTCTGCTCGGCGGGGAGCCTGCTTCCTCCTCTCTCTTTGCCTGCCTCTCTGCCTACTTGTGATCTCTGTCTGTCAAATAAATAAATAAAACCTTTAAAAAAAATAAAAAATATTATAGTTGAAATTGACCAAGAATAATTGCACATAATCAGCTGTCAAAGGCAAAGTTGGGAGCCCTGGGGTAAGATATTGGGTAGCTTGAATCCATTATTTGTTAGAAGAAAGAGATCAAGGTATGATCAAACATGAGATCAGCAAACTTTGTCTGTCAAGGTCCAGATAGTAAGTATTTTAAGCTAAATGCTCAGTTTAGCATTTGTAGTGCCAAAGAAGCAATTGACAATTCTTGAATGAATGAATATAGCTGTGTTCCAAAAAAACTTTATAAAAACAGGCAGCTGGCAAATTTGGCCAGCGGGTCAAATTCTGTCAGCCCTTGTTCAACCATATTATTTACCACTAATAACCTGGAATTTACTTTCTTTAAAAGGGTGTATCTCTCATCTATGGAATTACTTGGTAGAATGTCTTGGTATTTTTCCTGGTGGAAATTGAACAGTATGGGAAACTGGAAGCTCCAGCTGAAGGCCCCTTATGATGCTTAGATTTCTTAGCCCAAAACCCACTTTGGAGTACCATTCTGGTGATACACAATAGGTGGGTGGTAAGTTTATTCGTAGAGCACTGTAACCTCAGGGGTCTTGATAGCTGACTCATGGATGAGTGATGGCTGCTCCACTTGTTCCTGCCCAAGCTCACCTATGGACTGTGGAAAACTGCTCGCAGTACCAGATGGGATTAGTCTCAGGAGGTTGAGAAGGTTTTGGTGGGAAACTATATATACCTTGTTTTATGATAGAATCCTTATGAAATCACATGCCCATGTGATTGCTATATTTACTACTCCTCTCCCCCACCCCAACAATGACATTACTTTTATTTATTTTTTATTTTTTTAAGATTTTATTTATTTATTTGACAGACAGAGATCACAAGTAGGCAGAGAGGCAGGCAGAGAGAGGAGGAAGCAGGGTCCATGCTGAGCATAGAGCCTGATGTGGGGCTGGATCCCAGGACCCTGGGATCATGACCTGAGCTGAAGGCAGAGGCTTTAACCCACTGAGCCACCAGGCACCCCAATGACACTACTTTTAGTAATGACTGGAACCTCATAGCCTTCTGGAGAGTGTTGCTTTTGGAATGGACAAAGGGTAGGCTCAGAGGCCACCTCAGTCCGTTCCACATGCTACAGAAGTGTCCTAAGAAAGACTTGTGTTGGGTCAGTGAGTAGTATGTATAAGTCTACATATATGAACTGTGATAGAACATAGAGCCAGAATGTTTTATAGGGAAGCTATGTAACTATAAAGTGAACTTCAGAAGCACAGTAGAAATTTATTTTGTAAAACTGGAATGCTAAGAGCTGATATATGAAGTCCAGCCCTAGAGCTGATATATGAAGTCCAGCCCCTGAGGAAGATGTTGTTAAAAAAATGAACTGCCTATCACCTTTGGTCCCACCCTACATGACACTATGAAATTTGATTTTGAATTTAGGTGAATCTAAGTTGGTTGACCAATTCCAAAAATTAAATGAGTACACAGGTAACCATCGGAACCTGTATTCACAAGGCAACATTTACATTCCATAGGAAAACTTAAAGCCTCTGAAATATGTCCAGTGACTTGATACAGGGACTCCCCATAGTTTATTATCAAATCTATAGAGAGAATTAATGTAAGGTGGATTGTGCTTCAGTGAGGATGAATCCAAACAATGTCATTGTAAGTCCTAAAGATTTCCACAAATACAGATGGTAAGTGATTATGTCATTAACCTTATATCTTTTGGATTTTGTATTTTTCTCCTCATTGCTATACCCTTGTGCCTCCTGGCAAATAATATTGGGAGAATATTTTTATTTTTTATTTTTTTAATACTTAAAAAATTTTTTTAAAAATTTCTTTCTTTTTAAGATTTTTATTTATTTATTTGTCAGAGAGAGAGAGAGAGCACACAAGCAGGCGAAGTGGCAGGGAGAGGCAGAGAGAGAAGCAGGCTCCCCGCTGAGCAAGGAGCCCGATGTGGGACTCGATCCCAGGACACTGGGATCATGACCTGAGCCGAAGGCAGCGCTTAACCCACTGAGCCACCCAAGTGCCCCTTTTAATACTTTTTTAAAAAGATTTTATTTATTTATTTTTGAGAGAGAGAGAGAGAGTGGGGGCTAAGGGGGGGGGCAGAGGGAGAAGCAGTATCCCCAGGGAGCAGGAAGCCCACTGTGGGACTTGATCCCAGGACCCTGGGATCATGATCTGTGTGGAAGGCAGACGCTTAACTGAGCCACCCAGGCACCCGGAGAATTTTTTTTACTCTACTAATACAAACTTATTTAGGGGCTGTCTAGTTCATCTGTTAATATCTAATGCTTTATTCATTCATTTAAAAAAATCTCTTTAAAGAATAAGTAAAAAATCTTAAAAATCTCTTTTGAGCGCTGTTATAGCTGAATTATGTCTCCCTCCCTGCCCCCATAATGCATATGTTAAAGCCCTAACCCTCAGTACCTCAGAATGTGACTATATTTAGAGATAGGGTCTTTAAAGAGGTAATTAAGGTTTAAACGAGTCATTAGGGGAGGCCCTAACCCACGCTGACTGGTGTGCTTATAAGAAGAGATTAGTAGAACACAAAGAGGTAAGATGCCAGATACATGCATGCATACAGGAAAGGCCATGAGAGGCCACAGTAAGAAGGCCACCATCCGCAGGCCAAGGAGAGAATGGCCTCAGGAGAAACCAAACCTGCCTCATAGGAGGTGTGCATTTTGTGGGGAGGAGAGGAGGCTTTAAGGTCCACACATAGGCACTCCTCCCTGGCAAATAATATATTCCATGCATGTATCTGTCATTGCACTTGTCAGCCTATTTGAATATCCTTGAGGCTGTGTTTGGGGGAGGAGAGGACAGGAAAGCATGTCTCATTTACATTTGTATCCTAGCCCCTAACACTGACCCTAGCACAGAGCTAGCTTTCAACCAACGAAGGGTCATGGAAGTCAGGCCAGGACTCAGAACTGTATTCTTTTTTAAAAGATTTTATTTATTATTTATTTGAGAGAGAGTGGGAGAGCACAGAAGGAGAGGGAGAGGGAGAGGGAGAAGTAGATTCCCCGCCAAGCAAAAACCCCGACATAGAAATCGATTCCAGGACCGGGGGTTCATGACCTGAGCCAAAGGCAGACGCTTAACCAACTGAGCCACCCAGGGGCCCTCAGAACTGTATTGTTAAACAACTAGAGTTTCGGTAAAAGCTCCTTAGAGTCATCAGACCTGAAGCCAGGAGAGACCCAGAGTCTGGACCGGGACTGAGTGAGCTAAAGAATGGGTTTTAAGTGGTCCCAGCTGGACCACTCTCATTTTACTTGATTAATGCTTTTAAAGAGCAGAGACTGCAAAGAGAAGCTCACAATTCCCATGCTCAGATTACTGCAGATTCCGAACGCACAGGATCTGAAAGTGTCGAGCCCTCTTAAACTTGGTGCTGCCTGGGGGCGCCTGGGTGGCTCAGTGGGTTAATGCTTCTGCCTTCGGCTCAGGTCATGATCTCATGGTCCTGGGATCGAGCCCCGCATCGGGCTCTCTGCTCAGCCGGGAGCCTGCTTCCTCCTCTCTCTCTGCCTGCCTCTCCGCCTACTTGTGATCTCTGTCTGTCAAATAAATAAAATCTTAAAAAACAAAACAAAAAAAACTTGGTGCTGCCTGTGAGACAGATTGGTGAGAAGAACTTGTCTTTCCTTCCCATCTCCCTGCTTCCGCCCGCCGCGCAGCCTTGATTCCATCCCCTGGGCTGGAGCAGGAGCCGCGGCAAGGCTGGGCTCCACCCTGGAGCGCTCACAGCGGGTCACCAGGTCAGCGGGCGTATCTTCCGCCCAGAGAACGGCAGGTGAGTTCCGTGGCGGTGCCCGTCCATGCGGCGCTGTGGGCAGTCAGAAACCCAGACCCCACCGTGTAGCTTTTGAGAAGTAACTGCTGAGACTTGATGTCAGTAAGACCGAATGGGCCTGGCGGCTGAGCACTGGTGTGTGTGGGAAGGTTGGGCAGGCCCTCCCGTGGGGGACAGCGCTGCTGCTTCTGGCCCCAGAGGCCCAGCTACCGGCAGGTGAGACCGGGAATCCGCCCCGAATTTAACAAAGTGGAAGAGGTTTCAGTGGTGACCTGGGACAAAGCCTGAATGGAGTGGGTTTGAGGGAGAACGGGACGGTGCGAAATGAGTACTCTTTGAAGGATTTAGATGCAGGAATGAGTAAAGAAATGGGACGTTCGTCAGGCGGGGTGGGGGAAGGGAGGGTTGGGATCAAGAGAAGATGGCGCGGTTGTGAGCGCGGGGAGAGCACAGGGGACAGAGCTGACCCCGTCGGGGATGGACGGAATGAGTGCAGTTGCGCCGTTGTGGGTGGAGATATTAGAGGGGGAGCTGCCGTGCGCAGCTGAGGTGAGGAAGGGCCTCACGATCGCGAGCGTGGCGAGGTTTGACCTGGGGGCGGGGGGGCGGATCTCGCTGCGGGTGTGAGCCGGCTACTGGCGCTGTGGTGGTGGTGGGTGGGGGCGCTCGGAGCCTGAGAGCTGAACGCTGTGGACCGCTGAGTAGCGGGGCTGGAACACCCAGGTCCCCACGGTCGCATGCAACAGGGCCACGGTGTCAGCTCCGGGCTGCCTGTCTCAGCACATCCACTGAAGAGAGGAAAATCGCCTCTCTCGCTTAGGTTACTGCTCTTTTGCTTCTCAGTTCTTTGCAGGTGAACCTAATGCTAATATAAAGAGTAATAAAAAATATGCCAGTGTAGCAAAATTTCATTTAAAAAATTAGAATTTGGGGCTGAAAGTAATAAGCAGTGAGAAAAAGGGCAGTATCTAATAATAAAAGGAACAATCCTCCTCCCCCCAAATTGTGTACTTAAATTCACTTTATAACATTGTGTGTGTGTGTGTGTGTGTGTGTGTTTAAAGATTTTATTTATTTATTTGACAGACAGAGACATAGCGAGAGGGAACACAAGCAGAGGGAGTGGGAGAGGGAGAAGCAGGCTTCTCCCCGAGCAGGGAGCCCATGTCGCACTGGATCCCAGGAACCTGGGATCATGACCGGAGCCAAAGGCAGATGCTTAACGACTGAGCCACCCAGGCGCCCCTGTAACATAGTGTGTCATATAAATATGTATATATACTTAAATAGACTTCATTTTTAAGAGCAGTTTTAAGTCCACAGAGAAACTAAATGGAAACTATACAGTTTTCCCATACACCCTGCACCCCACACATAAATAGCCTGCCCCATTATCAACATCCCCCACCACACTGGTGCATTTTTTGCATTTTTTCCAACCAACCTACACTGACACATCATTATCACCCAGAGTCCATGGTGTACATTAGGGTTCATTCTTGGTGTTGTATATTCTGTGGGTTTAGGCTAATTTATAATGTATAATGACATGTCTCCACCATTATAGTGTATCATATAGTGTAGTTTCACTGCCCTGAAAATCCTTTGTACTCTACCTGTTCGTCTTTAAGTCTTCCCTAACACCTGGCAACCACTTGTCTTTTTACTGTTTCCATAGTTTTGCTTTTCCCGGACTATAGTTAGAATTGTGCCGTATGTCACATTTTCAGATTAGTTTCTTTCACTTTGTAATATACACTTAAGTTTGCTTGATGTCTTTTCATGACATGATAGCTCCTTTCTTTATAATGATGAATAATTTCCCACTGGATGTGCCACAGTTTATTCATAAGTTTGGGCAATTGTGTGCAGGTTTTGGGGTAAACGAATTTTCAGCTCCTTTGGGTAAACACTCAGGAGCATGGTCACAGGGTTGTGTGGTAGGAATATGTTTGTAAAAAACCACCAAACTGTCTTCTGAAGTGAATATGCCATTGTGCATTCCTACCAGCAGTGAACGTGAGTTCATGTTGCTCCACATCCTCACCAACATTTTGGTGTTCCCAGTGTTCTGGACTGGGCCATTGTAACAGGTTTGTATAGATATCCCATTGTTGTTTTAATTTGCATTTCTTTAATGATCTGTGAATGGAGCATCTTTTCTTATGTTGATTTGTCATTTGTATATCTCCTTTGGCGAGGTGTCTGTTGAGGTCTTCGGCTCATTTTTTTTTTTTAAATCAAGTTGTTTGTGTTTTTATTTTTTTTAAAGTTCTTTGTATATTTTGGATAACAGTCCTTTATCAGACGTGTTTTCTGCAAAGATTTTCTCCTCGCCTATGGCTGTATTTTCATTCTTTTGCAGAGAAAAAATGTTTAATTTTAATGAAGTCCAGATTATCAGTTCTTTCTTTTATGGATTGTGTATTTGACATTGCATTGAAAAAGTCATTACCAAATCCAAGGTCATCTAAATTTTCTCCTATGTTATCTTCCAGGAGTTTTATAGTTTTGTGCTTTACATTTAGGTCTCTGATCCATTTTGAGTCTTGTGAAGAGTGTAAGGAAGGTCTGAGTCTAGATTCTTCATTTTTTTTTTTAAAGATTTTATTTATTTATTTGACAGACACAGATCACAAGTAGGCAGAGAGGCAGGCAGAGAGAGGGAGAAGCAGGCTCCCCGCTGAGCAGAGAGCCTGATGCGGGGCTCGATCCTAGGACCCTGGGATCATGACCTGAGCCGAAGGCAGAGGCTTTAACCCACTGAGCCACCCAGGCGCCCCTAGATTCTTCTTTTGTTTTGTTTTGTTTTGTTTTGTTTTTTGCTTGTGGATGTCCGGTTGTTTACCATTTGTTGAAGAGTCTCTCTTTGCGGGGCTCCTGGCTGGCTGTCAGGAGCGTGCAACCCTTGATTTCAGGGTTGTGAGTTTGAGCCCCACGTTGGATGTAGAGATTACTTAAATAAAGACTTTTTTTTTTTAAGTCTATTTTTTAATAGACTGGGTGGCTAAGTCAGTTAAGTATCTGCCTTCAGCTCAGGTCATGGTCCAGTCCATGTCCAGCTCTCTGCTCAACAGGGAACATGCTTCTCCTTCTGCTTGCCATTCCTCCTGCCTATGCTCTCTCATGCACTCACTCTCTCTCTCAAATACGTAAAATCTTTTAAAAGAAAGTCAGTCTTTACTCCTTTTCTATTTTGTAAAAGACTAGTTGACTATATTAATGTGAGTCTATTTCTGGGCTCTCTATTCTGTTCCATTGATCTGGCTTTTTGTTTTTTGGTTAATACTGTACTGACATTACTGTAGCTTTATAGTATGTCTTGAGGTTGGGTAGTGTCAGTCCTCCAGATTTCTTCTTCTCCTACAGTATTGTGCATGTTATATTTTAACACATTCCCATCAGACATGAGTGCTCAAGTGGAGTAAGAACTAGTACTAAATAGAATATAATATACAAAAAGTGACCATGTATTATGTCCTGAAGTTTATTCTTAATTGCAGACAACAGAATCTATCCAATTCCATTTGAGCAGAAAAGAACTAGTTAAGATACTAGGTAGCTCCTTGATTCTGCAGGAGGGCCAAGAGCCAGGCTTGTAGCCCACATGGCCAGCAGTGAGGTGTTCAGGGCCCATGCAACCAGGACACATGCCTAACCACACCAAGGGATGGTTGTAGCAGTAACCTCACTGCCATCACCCCTGCCACCTGTACTCTGCACCTTTGACAGGAGGGGCCCAGTGCCAGTCAGCACTCCTGCAGGAGCCTCATGTCTAGGACACAATGTCTGCTGCTGGTTGCTGGTTAAATAAGTCTCTCCCCACTCAAAAAGCAACCAACCCAGGGTGCCTGGGTGGCTCAGTCATTAAGCATCTGCCTTTGGCTCAGGTGATGATCCCAAAGTCCTGGGATCGAGCCCCACATCAGGCTTCTTGCTCAGCAGGGAGTCTGCTTCTCCCTCTCCCACTCCCCCTGCTTATGTTCCCTCTCTCATTGTCTCTTTCTGTCAAATAAATAAATAAAATCTTTAAAAAAAAAAAAAAAAAAAAAGCTACCAGCCCAGACAGCTTAACTGACGAGTTCTTCTAAAACATCACAGGGAAAAACAAACAAACAAACCCTATTATGATAAACCTTTTCACAGACTAGAAAAAGAGGGAAAGCTACCCAACTCATTTTATGAGACTAGTATAACTCTGATACTCAAATCAGAGAATAAAACGATAGGCCGATCTCTCTTATAAATACCAAAAATTAAATTAAAAAAATTTTAAATCCCATTTAACACTATATTAGTGAAAACAAAAACAAAAGACATTTATCATGACCAAGTAGGGCCTTTGGGGAACACAAGGTTGAAAGAGGGAGTCCAGTGTGTAACTAAGACAATAGGTTCTAGAGCCCGTGTGTTTGCTACTTCTAGCTATGTGACCTTGGACAATTTGCCTAAGCTCTCTTTGCTTTGGTTTCTTGCCTGTAAAATGGATATAATAATAGTTCCAACCTAATAGGTGCATACTAAATGAGTGAAATAAATCAAGAACTTAGGAAAGAGACCTAATTAAGTTGTCATTATCTCATGCCTGTGGTTTTCAAATGTGGTGGATACAGAGGCGGATCAAGGAAGACTAAGGACTGACAGCAGCAGCAGGTGCTGGCCAAGGATGGCAACAAGCCAGAAACCCCCTTCCCTCCATGCTTACGTGCCAGCCTAGGGAGATGAGGGATGCTATTCTGGGTTGGATGGCACCCATAACTGAATTCTGAACCTAGGGTGACAAAGAAATTACTGAATCAAACTAAATTTCTCTGAATGGGAGCAATCAAGTTTTTGCATCAGGCAGAATAGGGGTTCAGAGTCAGAAATCATACTGAGTTGTAGAAATCAGAGCTACATTTTAGGACTCCTTAGTCAGGACTGTGAACAGGGCCAGCTAGGTAATTTGCAGGGCTGGTGCAGAATAAAAATGCAAGGCCCCTTGTTCGAAAAGTAAGAATAATGCGCTGTTTAAGTACTAAACTTAGAATGTTTTTTATTCCAAGGTCTCTCAGCTTGCCATGGTGCTTTTAATTTGCTATTTAATTTCGTTCTAAGTAAGTAAATACTAAAATTTTAAATTATTAGCATGAATTTTACCATTAATCTTATATTGTCCAGTGGCAGTTTTAAATGCAAATTTAAGAACTTTTAAATCCGTGGAATCACTGAAATTACCCAATTCATATTTCATAGCTCATACATGAATATATATTTTGTTCTTACCAAAACAGTGGAAACACTGCGTAAAACAAGTTTCACTGGCTTAATTTTATTTCTCCATACACACATTCTACCAAGTCTTCGCCCTCACTTCGCCCTGATGAGCAAGGAAGGACTGAAAGAAAAGGAACTAAGGATTGCTCTGATTTTCCTTTTCCTTCTGTAACATAGCTGCATTCATTTTTTTTTTTTTTTAAGATTTTATTTATTTACTTGAGAGAGAGAGTACATGCACGCACAGGAGCACACAGAGGCACACAGGGGGGCACGGGGAGAGGGAGTGGGAAGGGGAGAGGGAGAAGCAGCCTCCTTGACGGAACAGGGAGCTAGAGGAGGCCCATTGTGGCGGGAAGCCTAAGCAGGGGCTTGATTCAAGTACCCTGGGATCATGACCTGAGCCAAAGGCAGACGCTTAACCAGTTGAGCCACCCAGGTGCCCCAAACGTTAGCTTTAAAAATAGAGTGAAGTAGTATTAATATCTCCATTTTATAGAACTGCAACTCTGCGTAATTCCTAACTTTCAAATGCTCCATTAAATGACTTCATGTCCTTGGGCACCTGGCTGGCTCAGCTCGGACAGCTTGTGATGCCTGATTTCCGGGTTGTGAGTTCGAGCCCCGCACTGGGTGTAGCGATTACTTAAATAAATAAATAATTTAAAAATATATAAATAAATTACTTCGTATCCTGCTGAATTACCACCCTTACCTTCCCGTCTTCTAAGCAGATTATTGATTAAGTCATTCAGCCAAAGAAGCTTGCTCAAGTGTTCCGAGTACTAATCAACAGAAGCTGGATAAAATATTAACAATACTTATTTTTAATACCGTATTTATTTTTTAATCCTCGTAGCAATTACATACTCTGCCCTTAGCATACATAATGAACGCAGAGGAGCACACTTTTCCATCCCCAAGTCAGTCTTTTAGAAAACCGGCCGGCTTAAGGACCAGTGAACACTATGAAGTGAGCGCCACCTACTGTGGAGAAACTTCAAGGCATGCTTGGTCCTAACGTCTTGATTTGGCTTAAAGCCATTCCTTGTTCTGGAAATCCTTCTGATGCGTGAAACCTAGATGATACTTCTTTCGGTTAGCTAGTTAAAAACTGAAAACTCAGTAAGTTCCATTTTACTTTTAACTAGTTAATTCATTAACTGGCCAAATATAACCCCTTTTAACTAGAAGGTTTTATCTTTTAACTATTTAAGCTTTAAGTTTTTAAAATTTAAATTACTTTAACTTTGAGTGATTTCAGCAATTGGCATTTCTAAGACTAGCTTGGTGGGGTTGCGTTTTTGAGCTAGAACAAATAACTTCAATCTCCCTTCACTGATCACTTTCTTTTTTTTCTTTTCTTTTCTTTTTTTTTTTTTTTTTAAGATTTTACTTATTTATTTGAGAGAGAGAGAGAGAGAGCACAGGCAGGCAGAGAGGCAGGCAGAGAGAGAGGGGAAACAGGCTCCTTGCTGAGCACAGAGCCCTATGTGGGACTCAATCCCAGGACCCTGAGACTATGACCTGAGCCAGAGGCAAAGGCATAACCCACTGAGCCACCCAGGTGCCCCCATTGATCACTTTCTTTATGCCAGGCACCGAGACACAGGGAATACAGAGTTTTAAAAAATTATCTCCATGGAGAGCAAAAATATAAAGTATTATCAAATGTTAGAGGTTAAAATGGAAGTTTTGGGTCCCCCAAAATTGGGTACCCCAATAATGGGTCCGTGATTAAAGGAGCGAGACTGATACAAAGCGGAGGTCAAGCAAAGCTTTATTTCGCGCCAAGCATCAGGAATCAGACCCACCGTCAAACAGACAGGTCGGGCCCCCACCCCCGACAGAGAGGACGACCCCTCCCTGCTTTCCAGACTAACTTTTATAGAGCAAAGGCCATGTGGTTGGGCCTGGCCACACAGAGGTGGCCAATGAGATTGTAACACACCGGAAACTCCACAGTGATGCTAGGCGACCAATTAAATTACAATTTACCCTAGTAGACATTTGAACCAGCCTATCACCTAGTTCAGAATTGGCGCCCAAAATGTGCCCAAAGGGCGGGGCCTATACTCCTTGGTAGCTAGGAGACAGTATGCGCCCCCACTGATTGAATACCTCCACCTGGCCTGACCCACCCTTGTATTTGGACTTTGTTACCTGGGACTGGTTTCCCGGACTTGCTTTTAAATAAGTTCCCTGGTGGCGGGGGGGGGGGGGGGGGGGGGGCGGGGGGGGGGGGGGGCGCCCAAGGTCAATTTAAGCTTTACAGCAAAATGGCAGTTCAACCGGGGTGGGGCTGCTCTGGCTGCATAGGCCCTTACAGAAGTCTGTAGGAAGTAAAACCAGAATAGAGAGGAGGCAGCAGTTCATTCTGTGTGAGCTTCTGCAGAAGTGACATTCGAATGACAGAATGCCAGAACCGGGGGAACTAATTCATTTGACCATTCCTTATAAAGTGCCTACTGTGTACACAAAGATGAGTCCTACAGGATTCATTTTCTAGAAGAGCGCATGGCCTAGTGAGGGAAGCAGATACTTAAACAAGTTATCCCCCTGTCTTTGTATAAAACTAGAATAAAATTTGGTAATTTGGAATGGAAATATAAACATCAAAAGACCCAGATACTTATGTGTACAAAGAATTCAGCATCCTGTATAAAATGCCATTATAAGACCATCTAGTTTATGATGGTAACAGAAAGATGGCATGATAAACCCCACAACTTGGTGGGTCCTTCTACTGGAATATGAGTCCCTTGAGGATGAAACTTGGTCTTATTTATTTTGTAACCCCTGGGCCAGCACAGGGCCTACACCATAGCTGCCAGTCAAGGCTGAGCAAATTGTGCTCAGGAGAGGGAAAGGCTAAAGAAGGGTTCATTAAGGAAAAGACTGAACTAGATGTTCAAGTTAAGGAGTTTTCAAGGCTAACAACAGGTAGAGATGGGATTGGAAAAAAGAAGACAAAGGAGAGAATCTGAGCAAAGGAATTAGTACGAATTTGTGAATGAGCATATAGCCCTTTGAGGAAACTGCCAGTAGTTTGGTGTATTTGAAGTATAGGGTGGGACTAGGGAAGTGGTGGGATATGAGACTGGAGAAACAGAGAAAAACTCACTTCATGCAGGGGCTTACACACCATACATGGGAGTTCAGACATTACAGTTCACAGATACTGTGTTAAAAAGACAAGTCTGTGGGGGCCTGGGTGGCTCAGTGGGTTAAGCCTATGTCTTTGGCTCGGGTCATGATCCCAGGGTCCTGGGATCGAGCCCCGAATCAGGCTCTCTGCTCTGCCTGCCTCTCTGCCTACTTGTGATCTCTGTCAAATGAATAAATAAAATCTTTTAAAAAATTATAAAGATAAGAAGAGAATGAAAACAAAGCAGTAGTTACCTAGGGAGGAAGGCTGGAGGATGGGATGGGATGGAGAAGGGGCCTACAGAGCTATTGACATCTAGCTTTTCAGTTGCTTGTTGGTTTCATGGGCGCTCATTTTATTATAATGCACCACAAGTTATATTTGTCTTGTGTGTTCTTCCATATCTCTCAAATAGTTCATAATAAAAAATAATCTGGAAAGTAGGCTAAATGGGTGAAAAGGAAGTCTGGCACAATAACAAAGTTTCTGTAGTGGCTATAAGTTTATTATGGGTATTTTTTTGAAAATTCCTGAAACTCATCTTGCTCTACCACATAGATATTTTTTCCTTCTGTGAAGTTCTGCTTTTTCATGCAAACTCTAGCTGAATTTGCATTGGCTAAAGTGGTACTAGTTCTGTTTAAAAGGTCTCTACAAGGAACGTGAGGGATTTCTAACAAATATAGCTGCTTGGGTAAGAAAAGTGTAAAAATGTTGTTTACACTTCAGGAAGAATGTGATACCAATGAGTGGGCCTCCCTATATGACTTGAAATATAGTCACTTACGATTATGCGAAGATGCTGAACCATGGTTCCGAAACTGGGGACTTCACCAAGGCAGTGTTCCTGAATTCTCCCAGAGGTGCACCTGTCAGCCTGGCTGCCTTTTTTCAAGGGGTCTTTAGAGATGAGGATTTTGAGATTTTGAGGATTTGTTTTTTTACCAAAAAATCATAAGTTAAAAAGTTATAAGTTAAGAACAGATTGTTTGATTTCAGTGTTTTGTACCCCCCCCCCCCACCACCATGTATATAGAGGAAAAATTCTGGGTAAATCAAGGCCAAGTACTTTGAGGAGGTATTCTTTCTTGTGAGAACTGAGATAGAGGTTAGCTCCAAGGACATGCTTATAAATGGATTAAAAGTATACACAAATGTTGACTCACAAATGTTGGAAATCTGTGCACCACAGGTAACCTGGGACAAGATGTCACTATTCCGAGGATGCATTTGAAACTCAAGGGAGCAGGACACTACAAGAAAGCCTGGTGGACTGGAGTTTATAATGTATGAGAAAACAATGAAGTACTTAGGAATCTCAGCTGTGGAAACTTCAAAAATCTAGAAGGCCAGGTCAAAGTTTTCAGCAAAACTAGGTAAGTCAGCCCAACTTTATCTGATAAAGAGTTTGTATCCAAACACCCCCCCCCCCCAAAATAATCCAGTTTAAAAAAAAAATGGGCAGAGTAGAAGTTTTTCCAAAGAAACATACACATAACAGACACATGAAAAGATGTTCAACATCCCTCGTCATCAGGGAACTGCAAATCAAACCTACAGTGAGATACCAGCTCACACCAGTCAGAATGGCTAAAGTTAATAACATGGGAAAAAACAGGTGTTGCTGAGGATGCAGAGAAAGAGAAACACTCTTACACTGTTGGTGGGAATGCAAACTGGTACAGTCACTCTAGAAAACAGTATGGAGTTTCCTGAAAGGTTAAAAATAGAACTACCCTATGATCCTGCAATTGCACTACTACATTTTTACCTAAATACTAATTTGAAGGGGCACATGCACCCCACTGTTTACTGCAGCATCATCAACAATAGCCAGATTATGGAAAGAGCCCAAATGCCCATCAACTGATGAATGAATAAAGAAGATATGGTATATATATAATGGAATGTTACTCAGCCATAAAAAAGAATGAAATCTTGTCATTTGAAATGACATGGATAGAGCTAGACAATATAATGCTAAGCGACATAGAGAAAGAAATACCATATGAGTTCACTCATATGTGGAATTTAAGAAACAAGCAGATGAACGTGGGGGGAAAAAAGAGAGGCAAACCAGAAAACAGACTCTCAGCTATAGAGAACAAACTGAGGGTTACTGGAGGGGAGGTGGGTGATGGGATGGATGAAATGGATGATGGGTATTAAGGAGGGCACTTGTCATGAGCACCAGGTATTGTACGTAGGTGATGAATCACTAAAGTACACCTGAAACTAATGTTACACTCTGCTTAATGAACGGGAATTTAAATAAAAACTTGGAGGAAAAAAATTTTTTTAAATAAGTATTTGAGTTCAGTGTTAACTGCCTGCAGTAAAAGATTAAAAATGATACTTGAAAATGTATGTTTGTATATTTAAAAAACCTACAGTTAAGGGGATATTTACAACAAATCTCAGATAATATTCTGTATCAATATTAGGTCATCTGTCTGATATAGTCCTTTTGAAAATTAATAAAAGGAAACTCATTTAGAATGGAGTCTGCAGGGAAGCACAGGGAGCTCTCACATCCTAGCACTCTTTGTCAATTGCAGACCCAAAGACCTTGCACTTGGATACAACTTTACCCTATCTCCATTCAGGAAGAAAGTTTTTCCTCCTCCCCCTGCAACAGCCCAGCCAGTGAGAAACTCACAACTCAGCCAATGAAAAGCCACTATACTTTGAACTCCCAGTTTAATCCCGTGGACTTTGTTTATAACAGCCTCCCCCTCTCTATAAGAGAGTGGTCTTGTGTTCTCAGAGCTTGCCTATGGATTTGCCTTAGTTTCCTTGCCCCAGGGTGCACTTCTCTGATATTCCCAAATGAATTTATTTTTGCTGATAAAGTAACTGGTGGTTGGGGTGCCTGAGTGGCTCAGTGGGTTAAAGCCTCTGTTTCAGCTCAGGTCATGATCCCAGAGTCCTGGGATCGAGCCCCGCATCCGGCTCTCTGTTCAGCAGGGAGCCTGCTTCCTCCTCTCTCTCTGCCTGCCTCTCTGCCTACTTGTGATCTCTGTCTGTCAAATAAATAAATAAACTCTTTAAAAAAAAAATAACTGGTGGTTTTTTTTTTTTAGGTTACATGACTTGGTGATGAGAAGTGTGACCCAGAGAGGACCCCCAGCAACTCCAAGGCTGGTGAGTAAATTGGTGCTGGTATCTAAGGACCGACCAGTTGGACTCACTGCTTTCTCACTGACCCTGGCGTTTGAGAGTGACTTTTCTTCTGGATTGCAAGCTTCCCTCTCTTTGTGTTCGAGTCCTCCAGGTTTTATTCAGGATCTGTTTTAAGGCCTTGTCTCTTCTGAGTACTAATTTGACCTTCAGTCTGACTCCTTTCAGAATCAGACTGTGCTGGAACTGTGCCAGTTGGAACTGTGTTGGCCTTTGATCCAACTCCTTTTCAGAACCACACTGTTCCTGCTGGAACAGTGGTAGCCTTTGGTCTGATTCCTTTTGGAACCAGGCTTGTCTTGTTAAACTGTGCTGTTTAGGAATTTATTTAGAGGCTTAAAGAGAAACCTTCAAGAAATGGGATCCCAGTCATCAAAATGTTTGAGGGGGCCCCACTTCCCCTTCCTGGGACTCTGGCCAGTTCTTAAGATTTTATTTATTTATTTATTTTTTATTTGAGGGAGAGAGAAGGAGAGAGTGCGAGTGGGGGGGAGGGTCAGAGGGTAAGAATCTTTCAAGCAGACTCCCTGCTGAGCACTGAGCCTAGGCTGGGCTCTATCCTATGACCCTTGAAATCATGACCTGAGCTGAAACCAAGAGTTGGACCACTGAGGTACCTCTGGCCAGTTATATGTCCAAAGAACTATGGTGCCCCTGCATGCATATATGTAACTAAATGGACTAACTTAACCAATAGTAGTTTAGGACACCAACATCCATTATGGGGAATTTTTCATCTTCTTGAAGTTGTTTTATTCAAAAATGAATTAGAAGGCTATGGCTCCTAAAAAAGAAAACAAGGCAAGAAAAAGATAACTGAATGGGGATGCCTATTTTAATTTGTAACTTGAGGCTTCCAGACTTCTTCAGGATTCAAAGTTTGCCTCTTTACAAAATACTATTTCTAAATTAACTGAGGCAAACAAACAATTGAAAGGAATCAAAATGGCTTTTGAGGCCTCCATTTTCATCTGTGGACACATGGCAGCCACCCTGTGCTCAGGCCCTGCCTCCAGCACCATTATCCTCTTTCTCCCTGCTGAATTTCTCTTTTCCTCTGAATCTCTCTTTACTTTCTCCTCTCCTGAACCTATTAAAACCTGTCTCTCTAAAGTTAACTCTTGAGGATCTAAATAAACTTTTTTATGTCCCCTGGACTAGGGGCCCCATAAGTTTGCTAAAGAATTTAACACAGGTATTCAAACTTACCAACTTGGTTTCTCCGTTTTCTCTCAACTAGTCCACATGCTTGTTGGTGAGGATGAGGTCAAACATTGGATGGAACTAACCCAATGGGAACATCCTGAAGAGAATTTAGAGAAACAGATCCCTAACTTTTGGCAAGTTAGATGCTAGAACACTTGCTGGACATCTCCACAGAACAATTACAATCGCTTTTCCTAAGCCCCTGATTGAATTTCAGGATTGCACATAAAAGCCTGATGAACCTGTTCATAACTATTACAAAAGAGTCCAAATTGCTTTTTAAGAATTCTGGTCTTCCAGATGTTGAATCCACCTGGGTAGCATTTAACTCTATGTTTATAAGTGGGCTGAACCAGGATCCTTCTCCTTTAGTTAAACCCCAAAGATACAGATGTAGTGAAAAGACGGGCCATCTGTACCCCAGTGTTCATAGCAGCAATGGCCACAGTCGCCAAACTGTGGAAAGAGCCGAGATGCCCTTCAGTGGACGAATGGATAAGGAAGATGTGGTCCATATACTCAATGGAGTATTGTGCCTCCATCAGAAAGGATGAATACCCAACTTTTGTAGCAACATGGACGGGACTGGAAGAGATTATGCTGAGTGAAATAAATCAAGCACAGAGAATCAATTATCATATGGTTTCACTTACTTGTGGAGCATGAGGAATAACGTGGAAGACATTGGGAGACGGAGAGGAGAAGTGAGTTGGGGGAAATTGGAGGGGGAGACAAACCATGAGAGACTGTGGTCCCTGAGACACAAACTGAGGGTTTTGGAGGGGAGGTGTGTGGGAGGTTGGGTGAGCCTGGTGGTGGGTATTATGGAGGGCACGTATTGCATGGAGCACTAGGTGTGGTGTATAAACAATGAATTCTGGAACACTGAAAAGAAAATAAAAAATAAATAAAAATTTAAAAATAAATAAATAAAATAAAATATCTTAAAAAAAAAAAAAAGAACCAGGATGAAATGGGAAACTATGTCCATCCCAAATATAGTTAGTTTGATAAACTAGTTTGCTCACATCCTAGATGAGTCACCTAAAAGAGAGACCACTAAAATTTTTCATTTTTAACTCTGGCAGATGGCCCCTGTACAAACCCAGCCCCTCCCTGCTAGTCTCCAGTATTGCAAAGAGTCAGGGCATTGGAAGAAAAGATTGCTACCAACTTAAGAGCTCCAGGTGCCTTCAGGCCTCTAGCCATCCTTTCCAATGTCCTCCTAATTCCCAATGATGGGAATCTAACCCTCTTTCCAATCCTCTCTCTCTCTCTTTCTCTGTTTTAAAGATTTTATTTTTAAGTAACGTCTACACCTGACATGGGGCTTGAACCTATAGCCCTGGGATCAAGAGTTGCGTGCCAGGCATCCCCTCAATCCTCTTTCTTAATCAGCTTGGAGAATCCACTTTCCAGATTGGGAATGAATCTCTGTATTGACACCATCACTACACCCTCAGTACTCAGCTCCACTACTATAAAGCAGCCCCTTCCTCAGAATATAAAAGCAGTTCGAATAGCAGGCTTCTCTAATAAACTTCAACAGATTCTTGTCTCTGAACCTATTCCCTTTTGTCTAGGCCCTTTGAGAGATACACAGCCTTTTCTTCTTGGTTTCTCCACCTCTATTCACTAACTGGGCCAAGATTTCTTGGAAAAGTATCATGCCAGAATTCCTTTCTTTCAAAGGTGGGGGGAATATTTCTAGAATTTGATAGTAGTAATCAAAATAGGGAAATAATTAAATGACTCTTCAACATTTTTTTATTTGCCCTGTCTCCAGCAATGCTATAGTGCTATGGCCGAGTCTGGGGACACCAGTCATTTGTTCCTATTAGATTAGCTACCATCCTCTTTTTTTTTTTTTCTTCTAAGATTTTATTTATTTATTTGACAGACAGAGATTACAAGTAGGCAGAGAGGCAGGCAGAGACAGAGAGGGGGAAGCAGGCTCCCCGCCGAGCAGAGAGCCCAATGCGGGGCTTATCCCAGGACCCTGGGATCATGACCTGAGCCGAAGGCAGAGGCTTTAACCCACTGAGCCACCCAGGCACCCCCCTACCATCCTCTTTATGGGCAAAATCCTGAATTGATTTTGGTAGAATCCACAGTACGCTTTCCATCAAGATTCAGATAGATCCCTCAAAAGCGCCCTCCTCCAATTAATACCCCATAAATAAAGAAGCCCTTCAAGACATCAAGCCCATAATTAAAGATTACAAGGCTCAGGACCTCATTATCCCCTGCACCAGTGCCTGTAATACCACCCTTTTACCTGGGAGAAAACCCAGTGTCTAAGGATGGAGGTTTGTCCAGGGCCTTTGAGCAATAAATAACCCTGTTATTCCTGTTATTCTCGACCCCCTGCTGTTCCTGTTATTCCAAACCCCCATATGCTCTCAAGATCCATTCCCACTGAAAACAGATTTTTCACTGTAGTTAATCTACACAGTGCATTTTTAATGTTCCAGGTGATAAGGATAGCCAATATCTTTTTGCTTTCACTTGGAAAAAATGGAAATAGAGCTGGACAGTAATGCCCCAGGATTTTGCAGAGTCTTTACTTTTCACAAACCTTAAAAATTGGTTTGGATGACAAAGTTTTCTGCAGGCTCTACTTTGTTACAATACACAGATGATTTGCTTCTCAGCCTCCCTTCCCAAACTTCTTCACCAGAAGACAGGGGTCCACCTGTTAAAACTTTTGGCCTTAAAGAGACATAGGTCTCCAGAGGAAAAATTGCAGTTTTCTTAAACTCAGGTTCAATACTTAGAGGATCTGATCTTGAAACAAGGGCCACACTTGGAGCCAGATGAAACCCTTCAGCTTAATGCTGACAGATTGCCTTTTGAGTCTCTGTGATAATTTATAGGAAACTCCTCTACCCAATGCAGATTTTTCATGATTGACTGATGGTTCTTATTTAAGGGATAAAAATGGCAAATCTTGTGCTAGGTATGCTATTGCTACTCCTTTTGAAGTCATTGAGGCAGCACATTTACTTACCTTTGGCCATTTTAGCCCAATAAGCTGAGTTGTATGTCCTTCACCAAGGGTAAACCAGCAAACATTTATACCAGCAGTTGGTATGCCTTTGGGGCAGCTCATGACTTAGGAATGTTATGGAAACAACAAGGCTTCCTAATCTCCAATTAAAAATGACTCCTAAGTCCAGAATTTATTAGAGACCATACCTTTGCTGCCTGCTCTGGCTATCATTAAGCTTCCTAGGCATTCCAGTCTCAGTTTCCTGGAGGTCAAGTGAAACCAGTAACCAAATCTCTGTCGTGGTCCAAAGGGATATTCTCCCAAATGATAATTTGGAAAAACTGACAACAAGAGATACCCAACAATTGACACCAGGGAGGGAAAAATAATATTGGAAATCTAATTGTTGGCTTAATAAAAAGAGAAGTCTGGTTTGGACCAAATAAGAATCCAGCCTTATCAGAAATTGTAATATACCTACTATTTAACACTGTACATGCATTAAATCATTGGTCTACTGACAAAATGATAACATTTATAAATCAATATTGGGGGGAAAATATTAATAAGGCCTCATAAAGTGCTTACCTTACTTGTACCACCCATCCAAAATATAATCCAAAGAATCTCATTCATCTAAATGGATTTCCTACAGCTTCCCCGTCTCATGGATGTATATTTGTTTTAGTCATAGTTTGTGATTTCTCTCTGGACCAAAGCTTTCTCTTGAAAGACAGGGCAGGACAGGACAGGACAAGATACTGTTTCTTTTGTTGTGAAAACTGTGTTAGAAAAGATTATCCCTGCCTGGGGAACCCCTCTTGAACTTCGTAGTGATTGGGGAAACCCTTTTACTGGTCAGGTGCTTCAACAAGTCTGTGCTGTTTGGCCTGTTTTACAGCACTTTTTAAATTGTGCATACTATCTTCGATCTTAAGGATTAATGGAACACACTAACAGCACTATTAAAAATCAGTTGGCAAGGGGCGCCTGGGTGGCTCAGTGGGTTGAAGCCTCTGCCTTCAGCTCAGGTCATGATCCCAGGGTTCTGGGATAAGCCCCGCATCGGGCTCTCTGCTCAGAGGGGAGCCTGCTTCCCCCTCTCTGTCTCTGCCTGCCTCTCTGCCTACTTGTAACCTCTGTCAAATAAATACAGTCTTATTAAAAAAATAAAATAATCAGTTGGCAAAATTTGTAGATACCTCCAAATACCTTGGCCTAAAGCGTTGCTACTCCTTCTAAATCTCGGATCCTCCCCCTTGGAAACTTATAGACTTTCACCCTCTGAGATACTCACAAGCTGTCTAGTACACTTGGCCTTGCCTCCTTTGACCCACAGTTGATAAAAGATGTACTTCAATATTATAAACGCTTAATTACTACTATTAAAACTAACCATGCTTTGTAAAGCAGTCTTTTTTGCAGTATGCTCCCAGGAGATGAAAACCCTAAGCATCATACCTCCATATTTCAAAAGATACCTCCAGAAACACTCTTTTCAACCTCACTGGAAAGGCCTTTATCAGGAACTGCTAACCAATCCTTATGCCACCAAAGTTCCAAAAATAGCTTCTTGGATTCACGTGACACATCTAAAGAAAGCCCCAAACCCTAGCTGGACCTGCACACCATCTGGTCACCTAACAGTAAAGATTTCCTGGAACTGAAGCAGACGACATCTGACAAGGCATTCCCAAGATGTCCAGACTAGGCCTATCTACCTTTTTCTCATTGTTGCTGCTTCTGTCTCTGCATTTTCAAATTCATACAAAAAGGAGAAATCTCTTAATGGCCTTTCAGAAACAGCCTCATCATGATGCTGTGACAAATTAAATTTTCACCAATTAAATTTTCTGAAGCGTTAGAGAGTTCAGAATTCACAAAAGTCTTTTCTCATCTGAACTATTCTTACCCAAAGTCATGGTTTCAAAATTTACAGCTTTGTAGGCTATATTATTGATAACACATTTGGTTCCAAACAATCTTCTTTTGAGATAACACTGTTTCAAAACACTTCTGCAGTTTTGCTATTTTGCAAAATGATCATTAACTGTTGCTTCATGTTTATACCTGTACTGTATCTTAACAAATGCACTCAGTTAATTCTATCAGTGTACTTTCGTAGTATTCACTATTTTGCTTTTGTGGTTTCTTTAATCAGAGACTTCCAGGAGGCATACATGACTACATTTTTGCCATTATGAGAGAACCTTTCTTCCCCAAATCACAATATTAAATACCAGTAAATATTTCAGTTGGCTACTTTCAGACCTAGAGTCCTGGGAAACCACCATACAATTTGGAATTTTCATGTTACTTCTTCTGTTTTATAAAATTATTTTGTTTTACATTTTGTCACCTGTCAAATTTTTAAAAAATGTACCCAATAAGGCGATGCTGGCTCAATGCTTTAAGATGATCTCCAAAGCTTACAATCTTAATAAAATATGGGCTATAGATGAGAAGTGCCCGAGAGGTCTCCCCCCTAACCTTCCTTGTTACTCAAATGAGGCCTTCAGTGGTTTTTCAACTCTTACGCATTTTTGCTCTGACATGGGACATGGCAACCAGGAAAGGTCTTCCTAGCATGGAAAGACAGAAACCACTAAATATGGAGAACTTGACTCTTGGTCAGTGATGACTTCAGACAGTTGTTGATCCAAAGGGGAAAATATGAGAATTAATAATAGGAGATACCATTTAGAATGAAGTTGGGAGGCCAGAAGGGGAGCTCTCACACATTAGCACTCCTTGTCAATTGCACACCCAACAGGAAGAGAGAGGGACCTTGCAAGTGGATGCGATTTTACTTCATCCCAGCAGAAGAAAGAAAGTTTTCCTTCCTTCCCCAGTGACAGCCCAGCCAATGAGTGATTGTCACAGTCAGCCAATGAAAAGCCACTATACATTGAAATCCTAGTTTACTCTAATGGACTTTTTGTTTATAATAGTCATCCCCGCTTCCACCTTTCCTCTATTAAAAATGGTTTCATTCCGTTGTTCTCCAGATTTGCCAATGGTTTTGCCTTAGTTCGCTTGTTACAGATTATAATTCTCTGCTATTCCTAAAAAATATATATATATATCTACACATATATGTATATGTGTGTGTATATATATGTGTATATATATATGTGTGTATATATATATATTGCTGCTGAAATAACTGGCAGTTTTATTTTTTAAGGTTAACACCTTGAGAGATAGGACTTCTACTTTAAGATAATATGCACAGGAAGACTGGAGTAGTTTGTTACATTATTGACCCCAGTGACTCAGCCCTTCTCTCCCCCATATCCATGCCCTTATGAAGATGCCTGACTTTGAGTTTGGCCATGGGATTGGCTTTGACCAAAGGGAGGAATACAAAGGCTTGGTATACATGTGCACACTGGGTTTTGTCCCCTTGGAACTCTGCTGCCATGGCCTTATGGAGAAGCCCCAGGCAGTCTCTTTGAAGACAAGCACCCAAGGGAGAGGGAAGCCTAGCCAACCCCACTGATTCCAGTCCCCAGGTGACCCTCCACCTGAATGCAGCCTCCAAAGGATCATGGCCAAGCCATAGAATCATGAGAAATAAGAGAGCATCATTTTAGACCGCCAAGTTTTGGGGTGCTTCCATAACAATACTTACACAAAATCCAAATCTGAATTAGTTGAAAAATAATCATCGCACAATTACATGTTAGAGCCAATGGTATTCTTGTCTGATTGCAAATACATGGTGGGGGGGGGCACCTGGGTGGGAGTCTGACTCTTGATTTTAGCTCAGGTCATGATCTCAGGGTTGTAGGATTCGGCCAAGTTGTTGTGTGTGGGGTTGCTCAGCAGGGAGTCTGCTTTAGATTCTCTCTCCCTGGCCCTCGCCCTGCTCCTGTGCTTGCAAATTCGTGTGGGTGCTCTTTCTCTCAAAGAAATAATCTTTAACAATTTTTTAAAAGATTTTATTTATTTATTTGACAGAGATCACAAGTAGGCAGAGAGGCCCGCAGAGAGGGAGGAGGAAGCAGGCTCCCCGATAAGCAGAGAGCCCGATGCAGGGCTCAATCCTAGGACCCTGAGATTATGACCTGAGCCAAAGGCAGAGGCTTTAACCCACCGAGCCACCCAGGCACCCCTCAAATAAATAATTAAAAAAAAAAAAAAGAAAGAAAACTACGTGGGCTCTTTTCAAAGCCCAGAATAAAATGATAAAGTAATATACAGTAACTTTTGACATACTTAAATAAGATTTATTTTTTAAATTAAGGCTTGTAAGCCTTTAATAATATTGTGGTTTAAACATACAGAATGGGAAAACAACATATTATATAGTATAATCAAGTTAGTAAGAAAATATTTTTAAAGATGGACCTGGAATTTCTTCGAAGGCAAGGATGCTTTCAAAATGTTGAAAGACCTGGACGTCTGTTTAAAAGGTGTCCCCATGGGACGCCTGAGTGGCTCAACCCTTTAAGCACCTACCTTGGGCTCAGGTCATGATCCCAGGTCCTAGGATCAAGTCCTGCACTGGGCTCCTTGTTCCATGTGGAACCTGGTTTTCCCTCTGCCTGCCGCTCCCCATGCTGTGCTCGCTAGCTCTCTGACAAATAAATAAATAAAACCTTTAAAAAAATAAAAAAGGAGTCCCCACAGGTTGAAATATGACTGTTTTTTGCTTCAAAAAGGAAATAAAAATTATATTTAATTAAATTGAGACTGTAAAAAGCCATGAGTCCATAATAATACTCGAAAGAATAAGACTTTATTTTCCCTCTAAGTACTTAGTACTTATTGAAGTAAATTTTATTCAGAGTAGAAAAAAATATTGGCGTTTAACTATAGAACTCTCTTCAGGATGAGCTGAACATACAAAGGATAAGAGAATCTTAATGGTATGAGAAAGACAAGACTCTCTTTCCGTTAAATATAAATAGGCCTATGAGACTTCCTGCTACCCTCTCAGCACCCACCCACTTACCGGACATTCCTCTACTAAATTGTTACCAAACATTAAGGAAGTGGGGCAAGGCATTCCTTTCATAGGCATGGGAGGTCCTCCCACCTGACCCTGAGGCTTTAGATTGTGAAACAAAATATAAAATCCTGAAGCCAAGTAGGTTTTCCTTTTTAAACAGACTTTAATTTGTGGAAATAATCTTTTGTTTAAATTTAACTACTGGATAGTGGTTTTACTAGCTGTTTTGAGGTTGGTTGCCTTTTGTGGTCACTCAAGATGCTGGATTAAGGCCAAGGGTTCACACACTGAGCCTTTTTTTTAACTTGTACCCAGAAGGTGAAGGTTCGAAGAATTGTCACCCCAATCATAAATAATCTATTCCTGTTGAACCTGTTTGTTCTGACATTTCCCAGGGGATGAAATCAGAACAAATAATTCATTGACAGTACTTAAACAGAAACTGAAACAATTTCTTTAAGGTTATTTTTTTCAAAGTTTTACAGGATTTAAAAAGGTAAATTGTCCCAGCAAGGCTTCACTTCCCTCAAGGCAACTACTTTCAACTTTAAGCTGAATCTTTGGTATTTATCCCCACTTATCTAAATGACACATTCATGTTTCTACTTCTTGCTTTTTAGTCAGCCGTTATCTGCCGACTTCCTGACAGGAAGGTAAGGATTTAGCCTTTTTTTGTACATTTCTCGGCACTTCCACCACGCATGTGCGTTTTTAGCCTTTTAATTCTCCTGGTCTTGTTACAGCATAATTTGCTCATCTTGCCCAGTCAGCAGGAGGTCATTGATGTCGTAGATGATGTGACGTTCTTCAGGATCTCCAGAAGGTCCAGATCACTTCAGGTTATTTCATAACATAGGACAGGAATGTGAACATAGCCCTGGGCCATGCTGCAAATGTGTACTTTTAACTGTTTTATGGGGATGCCAACTCTTTCTGATCCTTTCTTACGATTGGGATAGAAAAGAACGCATCTACTCAGTCGAGAACGGTGTGCACCGTAACTGGTTGAGCTTTACAGTAATCTGCTGTCATCCTTCAGGGGTCGTCTATTTTTTGCAGGACCGCATGGGGAGTTAAATGGAGATATGATGGGAATCTGCACCTTGTGTCCTTTAAATTCTTGAGACTGACTCTAATTTCAGCGATCCCTTCCTGAGGTGCAGTATTATTTTAACTTCCTGTGCCATGTTTGGCTGGGGAAGGGAAGCTCTTTCAGGGAACCCCACTTGGCCTTCTGCACTATGATGGCTTGTTACTTTACAGGCAAAGGATCCAATGGATTTGTACCAATTACCCAACAGGTGAATCCCATTATACATTTAGGGACTGGGAAAATGACTGGGTGGGGCAACAGACCCAAAAGACCCACTCTGAGCTAGACCTTGTCATGACCCTGTTAGAGTAGGAGCAGAGAGAGGAAAGTTAATAAACAGGGTCATGATGATGCTTCTGGTCTCTGGGTATCAGTGTCAATTCAGACCTTGTGTCTAACAGTCCTTGAAATGTCTGGGTATTCCCATTTCCCCCAGGTACCATTTCCCCCAGGTAAAAAGATACTTTGGGGATGAACTGGGAAAATCATTATTTATACTTGAAATGTAGTGGGACCCTTCCTCCTAAGGACCTCTTCAGCCAGTGATTCCAGATCTGTAAACTAGCTCAGGTATGAAAATGGATTAAAGAATGGGGAGTTTAGGGGCGCCTGGGTGGCTCAGTGGGTTAAGGCCTCTGCCTTCGGCTCAGGTCATGATCCCAGGGTCCTGGGATCAAGCCCCGCATTGGGCTCCCTGCTCAGCAGGGAGCCTGCTTCCCTTCCTCTCTCTCTGGCTGCCTCTCTACCTACCTGTGATCTCTGTCTGTCAAATAAATAAATAAAATCTTTAAAAAAAAAAAAAGAATGGTGAGTTTATTGAGTGAGGGATCTTAGCCTCCTGGTCAGCTATTCTTGATTTTTTTTCTGCTGATACAAATTAAATAGGACCTTTGTTGGCTGCCTACCTATTTTGCCCTTAGGGTTACCATGGTCTATTAAACATTTCCATAACTGTGTGGGTTATGTCCACATTATAATGTTTGTAATTCCCTAGCTTCTGGTAGTTGAGCACTGCCACTTGGCCTTTATTGCTCTGGGGTCCTGTCATCTGCATTGCTATCAGTGGGCCAGGTTCTGGAGGCCTCTGCTACCTTCAGCCATGACTTGCAGAGAGCCACCACTGGACTTTTTAGTGATATTCCTGCCCTTTGCACCAATGCATTTCTAAATTTTTTTTTTTAAAGATTTTATTTATTTATCTGACAGAGAGAAATCACAAGTAGGCAGAGAGGCAGGCAGAGAGAGAGAGGGAAGCAGGCTCTCTGCCTAGCAAAGCGCCTGATGTGGGGCTCGATCCCAGGATCCAGAGATCATGACCTGAGCTGAAGGCAGAGGCTTAACCCACTGAGCCACCCAGGTGCCCCGCACCAATGCATTTCTGGTGGGCTTGATAAATGGTGTCCTCTGGGCTGTTCTTCAGAACAGAATGATGTAGATAGTACATCCATTCTAACACACCTACTTCCTTGAATCTTTTTATCCAGTCTTGTCCTACCTACCTGTCCTAGCACTTCAGGCATTTCAGTGTTAGTTAGTTTTTTGGGTTTTGGTTTTTTTTTTTTCCATGTTTCTGGGAGCAATCACAGTAGTGAGTTCACACCAACTCTTTGGGCCCTTGTCAGGATGTTAGATATTTTGGGAGAGTTCTCCACCAGCAATAGAGTTTTTCCTATCCCATTTTATGGTCTGGCCTCCTTGACTAAGGCCTCTCTGAATCCAGTCCCAGGCCTACCCATCAAGCTACTGGTGGTACATGCTGGCTAGGCCTTTACCTCCATTATTAGACACAGTTCCTCCCAACTAGGTTATGCTATGATTCAGCCCTAATTATAGGCCTAGTGGCAGAAGGCGTGTGAGTGTGTGTGTGTGTGTGTGTGTGTGGTGGGCGGCGTCTGCTGGGGGAGAGGGGAACATGTTGCCTTCCAGTTAGAAGCCTCCGCAAAGTCTTCTAGCACAGGAAAGGATAGATCTTAGTAGAGAGGAGTGAGCCCACACTGCAGGCATCTGAGGAGCCTGAGGAATGAAAATCTCCAGGACCACCACGCAGATGTCTCCTCCGTGTGTTGGAATGCTAGATTTTCTCAATCATGACCCTGACCTTGCCACAACAAACCTGCTATTTTTTCATCATTAACCATCCTTTAAGCCCTCTAAAGTCTGGTCTTATTACTTGTCTTTCTCCACTCTTTCCCTGCTAATGAGAGCTTTTTTGTGTGCAACAAACAGGGGCTCTCTCCTCACTTGCAGTTGCCTATTACCTACCCTCAACTGTTCATTGTTTTTTTGTAAACAATGGAGCTTAGCAATAGTCATCTAATTCTGTTGTCCTTATCAGTTACTTTTACTATATGTCTCAAATTCCTGATATGTCACACCTCTAGTGTTCTATTCATCTCGTATTAGCACCTCAGTTAGACCATCACGCTGTGCTGGCACTGCCTGTGTTTCATCTACTACCAGCCAGGTGGTCCATAATCCATCTCCCAGATTGCATCTTATTGCCTGCTTTCTCCAGCCAGTCCTGCTGTCAGTTATCACAGGTAGGGTTCTTGGGAAGCAGACACTGGGACAGAACATAGAAGATATGGAAAGAAGTCAAATTTTAATACAGTTTAAGAAAGCTTTTTTTTTTTTTTTTAAGATTTACTTATATTAGAGAGAGCGAGCATGAGCAGGGGGAGTGGCAGTGCGGGAGGGTGAGGGAGAAAGAGAGAGAGGGAATCTCAGGCAGATGCTGCACTGAACCTGGAGCCTGATGTGGGGCTGGATCTCATGACCCTGAGTTTACCACCTGAGCTGAAACCAAGAGTTGGATGCTTAATTGACTGAGCCACCCAGGCACCCCATGGGTACAAGAAAGCTTTGAATAACCTGCACAGAAGCTCTGGAGTGAATATTGCAATCCATATGTCCCACGGTGGGCCATAATGGCAGAGCCTTTCCACTCCAGCCTTGTGCAATCAGCTGTTGGAAAGGGCATGACCTTGGGCAAGGCTTCTTTCTGTAGCTGAAGTAGACCCCGATGGAGCTGACAACTGGAAGTACTCCTTGCAGGTTGGGAGCAGGTCCTTCCTTGAAGTGTTCTAGGCAGCATCTACTTACCTTTTTTTTTTTTTTTTTTTAAACTTTCTGCTTCCCCAGCTGGGGAAATCTTTTATTTAGTCGGGAAGGTAGAAGCAGAGGAGAGAATATTTGTCCTCCAACATCTATTGTATACTTCTTTCTTGATATTATGGTCACTTATTGGACATACAGGCCCTGAGAATAAAGTAAGTTCTGGCCCATGGGTTGTAAGCAGGAATGGTGTGTATAACTTCTAGGAAGTATCGTTTGAAGAGGCGGGATTGTCTTTCCTCCTTTCTGCTGATTAGAATATAGACATGATGGCTGGAACTTAAGTAGCTATCTGGACCGTAACGTAGAAGCCACATGTTGAGAATGGAGGAAATTAGGTCCTTCATGTTCATGGAATCAGCACTAATCTACACCGCCTACCTCTCCACTCTGTTTATGTGATAAGGAAATGTGTACATCTTGGCTAAGGATGCTTAAAAAATGTTGCTTCTCATAGATTAACCTATTCCTATCTGATGCAGAATTTGATCCCTATAAACTCATACAGCACATAACACGCCTTAACCTCAATGTGGTATTGGCTTAGCGGAAACTTGGCAGTGTGTGGTAAAGACTCGGATACTGCAGAGACCCTTGTTGTCCTGTTGCAAGATATTTGTGGCACGAGGGGAAATAATTGGAAAAAGGTATAAACTTAATTTGCTGGCTTTAAATTTTCACCAGTTTCACCAAAGTTCTTTGATTAGCTCAGGCCAGAGCTAGTCAGTCTGCAAGTAGGGATGGAAAGGTATACAGCTTTGCTAAGAGGGAAACTCTGCCTATAATCTAAGTGGATTAAGAGTTCCATAATTTGGAAGGGCTGAAAAACCCAAAACTACTTCTTCTTCTTCTTCTTTTTTTTTTTTAAAGATTTTATTTATTTATTTGACAGAGATCACAAGTAGGCAGAGAGGCAGGTAGAGAGAGAGGGGGAAGCGGGCTCCTTGCTGAGCAGAGAGCCTGATGCGGGGCTCGAATCCAGGACCCGAGCCAAAGGCAGAGGCTTTAATCCACTGAGCCACCCAGTTGCCCCAAAACCCAACACTTCTGTACCTTTAAGTCAAAGCACAGGGGGGCCTGGGTAGCTCAGTCAGTTGAGAGAATAAGGAAAATTACAATAGGAAACTAGAATTGGTTATCTGTCCTGGTAGAGTTTGAAAGTAGCAACGATTCTGCTAATACTAGAGAATGAGACACCCCAGTACATGATACACAATGGCAAACAAAGACTGACCTATAGTTGTATTTTTAGTTCTGTCCTTGTCTATTTTGGTTATCAACATTATACTGACTTCAGAATGAGTTGTGGTCCTTTCTTTTCTGCGCTCAAATAGGGAATTCTCAATCCCTTGAAAGCAGCTCACGCCCTAGCTTTGAGCTTATTTTACCAAGTGATAGCAGTATTAATTTCTCTTTACGTAGCTCAGAGTTGCTGTGTGTGTCATACTGTTCTTTGTAAAAATTCAGTGATTAGGAGCTTTGAAGTCTCACTCTTAAAATGAGTATTTGGAAAGGGTATTGATTCTAAGGTGAGAAAATTACAAGGCAGTTACCTGGATTTAGGATTCTTGGCTTGGCAAGGGAAGAGGTCATTAATGCCCTGCAGAGTTTTTAGGATAAACAAGTCCACTTTAGGGACGCCTGGGTGGCTCAGTTGGTTGAACGACTGCCTTCGGCCCAGGTCATGATCCCGGAGTTCCGGGATCGAGTTTCACATTGGGCTCCCAGCTCCATGGGGAGTCTGCTTCTCCTCGCTCATGCTCTCTCAAATAAATAAGAATCTTTAAAAAAAAAAAAAAAAAAGATGTCCACTCTAGGTGATTTCTTCCAGTCTTGTAGTTTTAAATATCATTTGGTAACTCCTAATAGATTTATATCCCCTGATCCAAATCCCCCCCTCCTCCAGCTCCAAACTATCTGTTGGTTCATCTTCTCTGTATGTAAAGTAGGCATCTTAGTTTTAGTGTGCAAGAACAATAGACCCTCACAACAAACCCACTAGTACCTTAATGTTCCCCATTTCAGCAAGGACCAACCACTATCCAGTTGCTTTGGGGGAAAAATAATCCTTGTCATTTTGTCTCTTTCTTGTTACAACTCATCAGTGGATCCTTTTGGCTCTACTTCAGACTATATCCTGAATCCTACCAGTTCTCAACATTTCCACTGCTACCACCTTATTCCAAGCCAAATAATTTATTTCCTGGGTATGTGGAACAGTCTCCTAGCTAACCTTTCTGCTTGCACTTTTGAAGGTCAACCGTCTATCCACCACAAGCAGCCAATTTACAAATTATGCCACTCCCCAGCTCAAAACCATCCAATGACTTCCGTTCCATTTCCTCACCCTGCTTGATTAATGAGCCCTGCTGACGTTATTTACCTCATTTCCCACAATCATCACATCTAGACTCAATGTGCTCTAAGCACCCTAGCTTCCCTGCTTCTGTCCCAAACACCGAGCACATTAAACTTGAGGACTTTTTTATACTTGCTGTTCTCTTTGCCTGAACCATTCTTCCCTGAGATTCCTCCAGGTTTCACTCTCATTCAGCTCTCTGCTCAAATGTCAACTGAGAGGTCTTTCCAGACTATTGTATTTAGAACAGCCCACTCTTAATCTCCTTTACCTACCACTCATTATTTCCCATCATTTTAGTTTAACTTCCGCCCCGCTCTAGAATGTAAAGTTCCTGTGGAGCGGGAAATGTATTTCATTCACACCGTGTCCACAGCGCCTTGAAAAATGCATGCCTGGCACCATACTAGGCACCTAAAATCATGCTTGATTAAATGAATTTGAACTTATCCTGTGTTAACTGCATTACCTGCTTTGTGAGGTCACCTCACTAAGGTAAGCATACCAACAAAGGTAAACAAAAACCAAGTAGAGCCTGCCTTGCCGCATCTGAGTCCTAATAAGGGCTCGCGCAGAAACCCTCTCTAGCTCCCCCAGCCAGAGCTGGGTCTTAAAACATGATCTCTTCTTTTCCTTGTCTGGCCGAGAAAGGGAAGGGGTAAACGGGAGAAAATGAGGCATGGAAGGGCTGAGGAAGGAGCCTCAGCGCTACAGTATACGGTTGAGACTTTGCTCTTATCCGTAGCAGCTCCGGTTTCTGTTGGGCCCTGCGGCCGGGACTGCGATTCCAGTCAGAAAGCACAGGCGCCGAGCACCTAACACACCCGTCAGCCATTTTCCGAAACTAGTCTCCCTTAGTAACCCCGCCCGAGTGCGTACGCAAGAAAGGGGGGCGGGACTTATTGTGAGGGCCTCACTCCGGAAACCGCACCCTCCGAGGCGTCCCATCGTCGAGGATTCACAAAACGCGGAGCCAGATTTAACAGTCGGCGGCGAAAGCGCGCACTCGAACGCCAATCAGAGCGGAAGGAGGGGGCAGCTCCTGAAGGGTACTTTGCATATCTAGCAATGATTGGTGGAGTTCTCCTCTCTTCTTTTTGGTATTGGCTAGACAGTCTTCTTCCGCCCACCCACTTGCCTTTTATCTAGGTACTTGTGATTGGCTCCTCCTGGGTGGTGGTGGGAGGGGCAAGGTTTTGGGGATTTCTCATCGCAGATTGGTGGATTTGAGCATCTAGCGTCGTCTTCTCGGGGAAGGAGACCGTCCCATCCTCTCCCTGTCCCGTCTCCCGACCCGTACGCTTTTCCTCAACTCGCGCGCACGAATGGTTAAAAAAAAAAAAAAAAAGGGTGTGAGGCTCGAGCCCGCCAGCCAGGCCTCCAGCACCTAGCGCGCGCCCTCGGCGAGGACCCGCGCGAGCTGCCCGTGACGCTGCCTGCGCTGTTTGAAACTGCAGAACCCGTTAGGATCTTGGGGAAACTACCGTTCCAGCTGGTTCCCGAGCCCGTGCGTACCAGGGGGGCGAGCGGCGGTCGCGAGGCGGCTCCTGCCTTTCGCGTCTCTGCAGCGTGGCGACTAGAACCGGCACTTTCGAAGGACGCCACCTCCAATCGCAGTGCTGGCGCGGGCGGAGGCTAAAACACGGGGGTCCTGAGAGTGAGGAAAACGCGCCAAGTTCCCCTCGGTGGTGGAGTGGGAAAGACCCTAGCGGTTCAGGCGCTGGGCCAACGGGGCTACTTCTGGTGCTCCTTGCCATCCCGGGGCGGTGGCGGGTGGGGGCGGGCGTCGCTCCCGGGATGTAGTTGGTGCCGGCGCAGGGCAGGACCGAGCGGCAGCCCGGATTCCCGCTCTTGAGAGCGAATGGTCACTCCCCTGTGGGGAGGGCGATCCGGCCAGCTTTACCTTGGGTCCGGGGCCCTTGGGGCCCCGGGCAGGGTCTCACCTGTCGCACCCACACCCATCCCGGCTGCACTCGGGGCGTCACCGCCGCGGACCTCGCTTTGGGCCATGACCAGGTAAGGGAGGGCCTGGGGAGGAGGGGCCGGAGCTTGGGTGCCGAGGCAAGTTCGGCGGGCTCCCGAGGGGCTCTGACCTGGGACCCCGGTGTCGGCGCCGCGGGGGAGACGCCAGGACCACTTGGCTGCGGCGCCCTTGCCGAGCTGCCAGCCGAAAGGGCACCGGTGTGTGTGTGTGTGGCGGGGGCAGGGTGCCTCTCCTGCCGCCGCAGGGGTTCGGGGAGGCAGGTGCGGGCTGGGCGTAAATAGGCCAGCTCCACGGGCGAGGGGGGCCGGAGTCTCCACCGCCACCGGCCAACCTCCCGCCGGGCCCGGGCCGTGTCTGACGGGCACGCACGGCAGCACAGCTTAGTCTCCACTTTTGTGTTCCCGGTGCGGGGTCTGAAGCAAGTGTTTCCACTCAACGTTGTCCAGTGTGGGTATTGACAAATTTTATCGAGCACTCTTGAGTATTTCTGGAAGTATTTAGAAGGCCACGTGTTTTAAACCTTTGTCGAGGATGCTATCCTTGTTTTACGTTTTTCCTGAAAAATTGGAATTAAGTCGTGTCGTCTTGCAAAGGGAAAAACTTAAAACTAATTTAGAAACTGAATGTTCATATTGTCATTTATTTTTTCAAGAGCAGTTAATGCTCGGTTTGTTGTTTTCTGCGAAATTTGATTTAGACTTAAGGAAAGCCAGGAGCAAGAAGTGGTGTGACATACGGCACCTGGTAAAAATGTGACATTGTCAATGATGTCAAATGTGAGTGATTTGAGGGAGCCAGGAGGGTTTATTGCTTAGGATTTATCCGTTATTTCAGCTGCGTCCTCAGTTTTTTCTAATGTGTACTTAAATCCGGTTAGAGAATACACTTTCCATTATATCTAAGAATTGGCTCCCAAGAAAAACCTTTGACAAGAATCGTTAATGCTTAGAGATCCCTGACAACTTGGTGCAAGCTGGTTTATCGTCGTGATAGCTTTCCATCAGTAGCATTAAGTGGCTAGGAGGGTAAATTGAGTTGGAGGGGGGATGGGGAAATTGGTCAACTTTCCAGTTACTTCTGAGTTGTCTCAAAAATGTGGTTTCACTACTGAGTTCAAAGTTGCAAATTCCCAGATCAGTGGCAGCCGATCTTATTATGAAATGGTTATTAGTGAGCATTAGTTTATTATTGTTAGCTTATTAGTAAAGATGGAGTTTGAGTGAATTTTGTTATCTATTCCTTCTATTACTGTGTATTTGAAAGTCATTGTCGAGCTTTTGTGCTCTAATATTCCAGTCAGATAATTTCCCCCCAGATATCTTAATGAAAGTAGGATGGGTGTATAAAGTAACTATCACAAGTACTGCTAGAGTTTTTTTTTCATTCAGAAGTTTTAACAAGTTAAAAAAAAAGGTTGCAAAAGTCAAAAATTTTTTTCTACTCTGAGCAGCATTAAAAAAATTTATAGTTTTTTAAAAAGTGCTTGGAAAATCAGTAATGTATTGTGTTTAGTGCGTAAAAAGTTGGTCTGCACAAAGTGCAGCAATTCTTTACACCACTATCCCAGCTACACATGTTTTATTACTTTTCACTCAAGTTTTTAGGTATAACTGAACATCAGATGTATGCCTTTGCTTATATGCAATTATATTTTAATTAGGAGTATAGCTGACACATAACTTCATATTAGTTTCAGGTGTACAGCATAGTGACTTGTGTAAATTACACCTTAAAGAAGCTTTTTTAAAGAATTCATTTCATGTATTCATATAACTAGAAAAGACCTTGGAAGACTCATTGATTCACTCTGAGCACTGTTGTCTTCCCATTCATCCCTTTCTCTTTCTCCCCTTGTACTTAAGAATTAGAGATGGTTGTTGCTCAGTGTTTTCTGAATAAGCTAAAATAAAAATTAACTTTTTACTCAAGACTATTTTACTGTAGATGTACTAAAATGGGGTTATTTTGTGATGTGGCTTAATCTAGTAGACTTATGAAAGTTCAGTATCTCATATTTTTTCTTGTTTAGGAAAGTTACGGACAAATGGCAAGCGCCTTCGTTTAAGCAGTAAGCATCGAGTGCCTTTTATTGGCTAAGAAATGGGTTTTCAAATGTGAAGTTCTAATTAGTTCCATTCCTTAGTAAATTTTCAAAATTAATATTTCCAGCAGATAAACTGGAAAGTAATGAAATCTTCTCTCTGCAATTAACAGATATGATTGGTGATTACAACATCCTTACATAAATTAATTCTTGTCAACTCCTTGGGATTTGAAGAGAAAATGCCTGGTGTCATACCTACTGAAAGTAATGGGCTTTCAAGAGGTAGCCCCTCAAAGAAAAACAGACTTTCCTTGAAGTTTTTTCAGAAAAAGGAAACTAAGAGAGCCTTGGATTTCACAGAGTCTCAAGAAAATGAAGAAAAGGCTTCTGAATATAGAGGATCTGAAATGTATGTATCTTATTTTAAGTCTATTTCTGTATTTTAAAAATTCCATTATCAGTGAAGCAGCAGTGAACTTTCATATCTCCAGACATTCTGACCTGATAGTCTCTGAAGGCAAAAACACACAGTAGTGAGACAAACATATTAGCTAATCAGATTCATTTGGAGAACTATGTGTTGGCTAAATTATCTTTCAATTCAAACTTGTTTATAGTATAACACATTCTGTGTAAAGGGTAAAGAAATACGTGTGTGTGTGTGTGTGTGTGTGTGTGTGTGTGGGGTTCAGAAGACTTAACAGTTCTTGAGATATCTAAACTTTATAGTCATTCCTAATAGGTATGAATTATCAAACCTGTTGTACAGTTGCCAGTTTAAGATAAATTTAAAAGTAAGAAATGCTTTATGCAAATAAATCCTTCAGTGACTGAGATCTTAACAAAATGGAATACTTTAATACCATTGTTCTAGTTGTAGTCTATACTAGGTCATTATTCAACAAATAGGTGTACTGCTATATGACTAAACTGGATTTGGTCTTGTGTAATTTCCTAATATTTACCAGTAATCAGTTTAGGGGATGTGTTGACTCTTATGTTTAAAACACTTTGAGGGGCTAGAGTAGTAAACAGCAACTGTAAAATAAATAAAAATGCTGTGAGGACCTACTATTTGTTAAAGTGAGGTTAAAGAATTAGAAACTTGAACAATTCGTTTTAAAGTGAAGGACAACTGTGTGATTCTCTTTAATAGACCCTTACCTTTTAATTTTGTTAACAGAACCTCATTTAGGTATACTGCCTCTCCTAGATACGGTCATAGCTTATTCCCAGGTTTTTATTGAGAGTTAGACTAGTCTTTTTATTTTTTTTAAGATTTTATTTATTTGACGGAGAGACACAGCGAGAGAGGGAACACAAGCAGGGGAATGGGAGAGGGAGAAGCAGGCTTCCTGCTTAGCGGGGCCCTGGGACCATGACCTGAGCTGAAGGGTGATGCTTAACGACTGAGCCACCCAGGCTCCCAAGAGTTAGACTACTTTTAAAAATGTCATGTAGGGTTCATTAATCACAGTACCAAATTCACTTTTCTACTCTCTGAAATGGGATTAACAGCTTCATGATGGAATCCTTTAGAGGCTTGTTGTGTATGATATTTTTTAAAGTGCTTGTAAAACTTTTATTCTGGGTAGGTAGCAGTATTTGCACCTGTACAGATTTTTTCTCCTCAAGTGTCAACTGAATAAAGTCCACGTGCTTTTCAGCTCATCCAACTTTTGGGAAAAGACTAAATCTAAGCAGGTATTATTTCCATTCTGTTTAAGATACTACACTTCATAAAACCTTTCTCTGCTCTATACTTAATAGTGATCAAGTTGTTCCTGCAGCACAGTCCTCACCTGTAAACTGTGAGAAGAGAGAAAACTTGTTACCATTTGTGGGACTGAATAATCTCGGCAATACTTGTTATCTTAATAGTATACTTCAGGTAAATTGATGGTTTTGCTCTATAATAAAGCTTTAGTAGGCAAAGCATGATGTCATATTTAATGTTCTGAGAATTTCAGATTATTGGGAGTATTTTAATTGTCCATGTCTTTGCCTTTGATTGTAAATAAACTGGAATGGGTTAAAGTAATGATTCTAAATTGTATGTTACCAGCTTCCTTTGGGGTGAGAGAAAGTAATACATTAGATGAAATTGGGATAACAAAATTGAATTGACTTTGGTTACTTGGAAGATGCCAAAGCCTTAGTTTTTGTGCTTGATTCCTAGTGCTCTGGTGATAAAAATTTTAACCTTTGGAACTCTGCTTTATGTTGTACCCTATAACCATAAGTCTTAGTAGTATGTGCCCAGCCTCAGTGCTTTGATGCCAGCGAGGGTAGACAGCTGGCTACAATGATGAAATAGAAAACAATTTTTGATATGTTAATCTCAGAATTTTAACTAATGCACATTTAAAAGTGCTCTACCAAAAATGCAGATAAACACTCAGACATTCTTGTTTTTTATAGGTATTATATTTTTGTCCTGGTTTTAAATCTGGAGTGAAGCACTTATTTAACATTATTTCAAGGAAGAAAGAAGCCCTAAAAGATGAAACCAATCAAAAAGATAAGGTAAAAAAAGAATATATGAAAAGTAAAGTAGTGGAAATTCACTTGCTTAGAAATGAAAAAGTAATAGATCCAGAGAAGATTTGGGAGGAGGATAACTGAGAAATAAATTTCTCAGTATCCTTTGTTTTCAGAAAGGCTTTTCCCCCCATTCTTGTAGGTTAGCTAACTACATTATCACCTTTTACAATGTTTTCTCCTGCCCTCTAGTTATTGCTTAGGCATAAACACTGTCATTTATATGCCACAGTCAACAGTTTATCATACCATTGTACCATCTGCTACTTAACCTACTGTTTTCAAGTAGTCACTTTTAAAATTTATGTAAATATAAAGAAGCCTTGGACTTAGTCAATCAGAAAACCATTCTCTTCCAAACAAAGTAATCAAAAAATACTCTTAAAAATTTTTAATTTATTTGTATACCTCTGCAAAATTAGTGTTAATAATGAAATTTAGCAAAGCTAATATTGGCTAGTGAGAAAAAGAAGGGGGAACAAACTTAATTTGTTTAATGGCTTGTGGCTTTCTTTTTTGACAGGGAAATTGCAAAGAAGATTCTTTGGCAAGTTATGAACTAATATGCAGCTTACAGTCCTTGATCATTTCAGTTGAACAGCTTCAGGCTAGCTTTCTCTTAAATCCAGATAAATACACTGATGAACTTGCTACTCAGCCAAGGCGACTGCTTAACACACTCAGGTATAGCCTTTAATAAAACTTTAGGATTCCATGTTAGCAACTTATTGCTCTCTTTGGAGGAGAGTGATACATGAGGGAATAAAGGGCAAGGAAAACAGAAACTACAGATCTACTCCCTAGTATCTCAGAGGCTCTGGAGATTAGACATTCCTTTGGTAAGTTTGGTATAAATAAAGTCATTAGATCTGAATCGGTAGGAGGCTTTTTATAGTCTTTATTCTTATTTATAAAGTGAATATTCATACATTTTTCTGTAGAAATAGTAGTTTAATTATGGGATACTGTCCTGTCATGTTGGTGAAAAATCTTTAAGTGCTATATTTTTGATCTGAAAACTACTGGATTTCTCAAATATATTTGGTCCTAAGAAATTTCAGATTAGGAATTAAAGGTTTTTATTCAGAATATATTATGCATAAGAACTGTAAATTGCAAGTATCCAGTTTTGTTGTATGGACTTGCAGAACTATTAACTGGATTAGATTTCTTTTTTGTTTGTTTAAGAAAGAGAGACCATGAGCAGGGAGAGAGGAAGAGGAAGCCTCCCAGCTGAGCAGAGAACCCAGTGTGGGGCTTGATGAATGGAAGGCAGATGCTTAATCGACTAAGCCACCCAGACATCCCTCTTTGTACTGTCTTAAGTGAAACTTTATCCAGTATATAAAATATTTTTATCTGTATGTTTTAGGGTAAATCTTTAGTTTAAGAATAGACCTAGGGTGGGGCACCTACCTGGCTGGCTTAGTTGGTAGAGCAGGCATCTTGTACTCTAGGGGTTTTGAGTTTGAGCTTTGTGTTGGGTGTGTGAGTAAAAAAAAAAAAAAAACAAACAAAAAAACAAAAACCAGGGCGTAAATATAGTGTTCTGTGTTTGCTGATGAGCAGGGTAGTATAGCATGCTGGCCAAGAGCAGGGTTGAATCCTGGCTTTGAGCAAGCTACTTTATCTGAATCAGGGTGATAGTAGTACTTACCTTATAGGATTATTGTTAGAATTAGGTTTTATATATCTAACATAAACATTTTGAGTAAAACCTGCTATATGGTAAACTATATGTATACTAGCTGTTACTAGTATTTAGAAGAAGATAAAAGTATTTGTGGTAAAATTTATTTTTACTTTTATAAGTTTAGGTAAGTTTCAAATTAGTTGAATAAAAGGTAAGATTTTAAAGATAATTTGATATCCCTCTAAAGGAATTAATTTCTCTATAGAAAGGGTTTTTGTATTCTATCTTTAAAACTAGAATAGATGAAATGGAAATTTTTATTTATAGGGAACTCAACCCTATGTATGAAGGATATCTACAGCATGATGCACAGGAAGTATTACAATGTATTTTGGGAAACATTCAAGAAACATGCCAACTCCTAAAAAAAGAAGAAGTAAAAAATGTGGTAGAATTATCTACTAAGGTAGAAGAAAAACCTCATCAGAAAGAGGAAATGAGTGGTATTAACAGCATAGAGATGGACAACCTGAGGCATTCTGAAGACTATAAAGAAAAACTCGCAAAAGGAAATGGGAAAAGAAAAAATGACACTGAATTTGGCAACATGAAGAAGAAAGTTAAAGTATCCAAGGAACACCAGTCATTGGAAGAGAACCAGAGACAAACCAGATCAAAAAGGAAAGCTACCGGTGATACATTAGAGATTCCTTCTAAAATAATCCCCAAGTATGTTTCTGAAAATGAAAGTGCAAGACCCTCACAAAAGAAATCAAGAGTTAAAATAAATTGGTTAAAGCCTGCAGCTAAGCAACCCAGCATTCTTTCTAAATTCTGTAGTCTGGGGAAAATAACAACCAACCAGGGATCCAAAGGACAGTTGAAAGAAAATGAATATGATCTTGAAGAGGACTTGGGGAAGTGTGAAAATGATAACACAACTAATGGTTGTGAACTTGAGTCTCCGGGGAATAATGTTAAGCCTGTTAATGTTAATGAAGTTAAGCCCATAAACAAAGGTCAGTATAATTTATTCTTAGATGTTGATAGGTAGGAGGATTAATAGCTGCAGAACTGTAATGTTCTTAGATACATGTACAATGTAAATCTGCTTCAAGTTTTAAGAGGAAATTTTAACAACATGAATTATGTTTTAACCACTGTTTAGATGTGTGTGTATAAATCTTATTAATCTTAAGGTGATGTTAATGTAGGGTAATGTTAATTTATGTTTTATAAACAAGGAGTTCGATATATTTTAATGGAGAATTATTTTAACTCCTTCTGAAAGCAGTACTTGATAATAAACTTGAGAAATTGCATTTAGTGAAATACATTTTTAGAGAACTTTAGTAGTTATAGTGTACTCAAACTGGATTTCTACCTAGTTTCATGCAGACCTCACAAATATGTGTAGTATTGACATGGTTAAGGGTTTTACCAACAGTGTTGTACTTTGGGGTTATTCCTATAGGAATGTCTTTGGGAAGGGAATTAAAATGACATAGTTTTGAAGATGAATTATAGTTTTCTTTTCAGGGAATTTAGAGTTCATGAGTAAGGCACCTCTTAATGCTAATAAGCAAGTTTACGCTGTAATTGAACTATTGGTTATGTGGGCTATGCTGAAAAGTACCCCCTGCCCCCCCTTTTTTTTTTAGGTGCAGAGCAAATTGGTTTTGAGCTAGTAGAGAAATTATTTCAAGGTCAGCTGGTTTTGAGGACTCGTTGCTTAGAATGTGAAAGTTTAACAGAAAGAAGAGAAGATTTTCAGGACATCAGTGTACCAGTACAAGAAGATGAGCTTTCCAAAGTAGAGGAGAGTTCTGAAAGTAAGCAGAATTGGAGTCTTGTATGGACTTGTGTTGATCATGTAATCAGTTTTCTTCAACAAAACACGGTCTCATAGTAGCTTGTATAATTATTGGGGAAAAAGAGCTGGCTTTTAATTGTCTCTGGTGTAATAAAGTCTTTCTGCTCATATAGATTCACTTGTTAATAGCATTTGGAAAATTGTTGGCATCTTTATTTTGATGTGTGTAGTGGGAAAATGAAATGCTTTAATAACTCTTGGGTATCTTAGTCTTTGAGCTACATATCTGAGCCACTGTTTAGTATAAAACAACAAAAAGTAGGGAAAGGATCTGGGAAGTGATCAGAAGACTGGCTTTACCTGTTCAGGTATCAGAAATTAATAGCTGAACTAAAGCCTATGTCTTAACACTCAGAAAGTAGGTTATTCTCATTTTGCTGTCCCTATCACCTCAATACTTTGGCTTCTCAAATATAAATATTTTAAAAATATATATACTGTTGAGGATGAACTTAAAAGTTTCTGAAATTCAAAGGAATGTTTTTATCATTTAAAAGGATTAGTCAATTGAAATCATGCTAATTTTGAATATGGAACATGTTTAATTTTTAAATGTCTGAGAGGTTTTCATTTGTGAGTGAAAGGAATTCTCTCATATAGTTTCTCCAGAGCCAAAAACAGAAATGAAGACCCTGAGATGGGCAATTTCACAGTTTGCTTCAGTGGAGAGGATTGTAGGAGAAGATAAATATTTCTGTGAAAATTGCCATCATTATACTGAAGCCGAACGAAGTCTTTTGTTTGACAAAATGCCTGAAGTTATAACTATTCATTTGAAGTGCTTTGCTGCTAGTGGCTTGGAGTGAGTATTATAAATAAAAGCTATATGAAAAAAATGAGCTGCTATAAGAAGTTTTGTTCAAAATACTATAATAGTAACAAAAAAGCGTAATAGCATAATATAAACTACTGAAATGAAGTAATTTATAAAGACTACCTTAGAAAAGTCTGTTCTGCTTTTAAGAGTTAACTTATAAAAATGCATCATTTTAAGTCCTTTTGGTGTAAATACATATTCTAGGATTTCTTCCCACATCTTTTAATCTTCATTCCTTATTACAAACAGTTTCAAGTTGAATTGATTAAAGCAGCAGATTTTATATAACATTAAGTTTTTTTTTTTTTTTGAGGGGAGGAAAAGGCAAGATAGTTTCATTTTCAAGGTAAGCCAGGAGTCAAACTAGTTCTTTCAAGAATGAGAGATTCTCTTCTTGTTGAAAATCTAAGTATCTTCATGACATATATACATGTTAATGAATTGTTTGAAATTATGAGAGCTGCCTACTAACTCTCTACACACTTTATTATGCCTGAAGATGACACTTAGTGCCTTCTTTCTGTGGATAATTTCTTTGCTACTATTTATTTTTGTTTCCAAATTTTGGTAGTGAAAGCCTCCATATTAAAATTACTTACTAAACTATAAAGGATTTTAAAGTTAAAATGGCATTTAAAAAACTGATTTTCTCATTGTACAAAATTAGAAAAGTAAAGAATATGAAAGGGAGAATGCCTTATATCCTTCACAGAAAGAGCTGAATATTAGCACTCATTTCAGTTTTTCTTTGTGTACATTTAACTATAAAAAATTAGAGTCTGGTTTTTATGTTTGTATAAGCACTAAATATTAAGGGCCATTCAGACATCTACTTGGTTTCACATTTGGGGGTAAAACTGAATATATATAAAGTGGAATTACAGAAAACTTTTTTTTTTCTTTCCTTCCAAAGGTTTGATTGTTACGGTGGTGGACTTTCCAAGATCAACACTCCTTTACTGACACCTCTTAAACTGTCACTAGAAGAATGGAGCACAAAGCCAACCAACGACAGCTATGGATTATTTGCAGTTGTGATGCACAGTGGCATTACCATCAGTAGTGGGCATTACACTGCTTCTGTTAAAGTCACCGACCTTAACAGTTTAGAGCTAGATAAGGGAAATTTTGTGATCGACCAAATGTGTGAAATAGGTAAGCCAGAACCACTGAATGAGGAGGAAGCAAGGGGTGTGGTTGAAAATTATGATGATGAAGAAGTGTCAATTAGAGTCAGTGGAAATACACAGCCAAGTAAAGTTTTGAACAAAAAAAATGTAGAAGCTATTGGACTTCTCGGAGGACAAAAGAGCAAAGCAGATTATGAGCTATACAACAAAGCATCTAATCCTGATAAAGTTGCCAGTACAGCATTTGCTGAAAATAGAAATTCTGAGACTAACAATACTAATGGGACCCATGAATTTGATACAGACAAGGAATCCAGTGACCAAACAGGCATTAACTTTAGTGGATTTGAGAACAAAATTTCATATGTAGTGCAAAGCTTAAAGGAGTATGAGGGGAAGTGGTTACTTTTTGATGATTCTGAAGTAAAAGTTACAGAAGAGAAGGACTTTCTGAATTCTCTTTCCCCTTCTACATCTCCTACATCTACTCCTTATTTGCTATTTTATAAGAAATTATAGAGTATTTTCCTTATGTATATATTAAACAGACCTGGACAAAAGCTGGTAAAGTTGATTACATCAGAGTCTAGCTTATCTTTTGAAGCTATTGGATATTATTGGTCTCTCTAGGTTTTTATATAGTGAAATTTGAATTACTGAAAACCATGTTAATTTTTAGAATTCATTTCTCATAGTAGAGACTAGTGATGCATTAGCTTCTGGAAACAAACTTGTATAGGTTCTTAATTGAATTATTCAAATGGGAAGCATTTAAACACTTTTGAATTTACACCTATCTTTGTGTTTGCTTTTTAAAATAAAGTGCTTGTATTTGTATCTCCATATTTTGGAGTAATTATATGATGTTTATAGGTCTTGTGGTTTTTCAGCTAAGAAGCAGAATCTCATTCAGTACATTTAGTTTTATAAGTCATGAAGCCAAATCTTTAATGGGTTGTATTTAGAGGCACAAAGTCTGGAATATGTGTGTATTCACAGTAGTGTATATTTTGTGCCTTGAATCACTTTGAAAAGTATCTCAGAAAATCTGGACAGCTAGTCCCCTTTTATCTTCACAAGAATTTTATATGTATTTATGAAAATGATTCTGTATTCTAGTAAATCTTCTTGGGCATGGACTAATTTGTATCTCTTCATAGTCATATTCTGCACGATCTGTATATATAGTATATCAAATTTAGAGGTATGACCTTAAATTTAACTTTTTTTTAAAAACCGGGAGGTCAATAAAATTTAAACTGCTTAACAACTATGTATACAACTCAAATTTTTTTACTTGCCTATTTTTTAATAATTGTAGCTGAGTTCTTGTAAGAAAATGTATGTGTATGTATAATATGTGCATATATACACACACATACCTAGAAGAGAATAAACATGCGTAATTACCTTTAATAATACTGTGATAGTTGGAGGTGAAGAGATTTTTCAAATAGGAGAAACTGCTTAGTCCATCCATGTTGTCATATTTAAGTTTATAGTAAAAACTGCATTCTAGTAGTCCTTTAAAGTAGACGTAACTTTATGGAATCCGTAAAGATGATGCTTTGTGCACACACAAAAATGTTAAATTTTCATTCTAAATGTATATTAAATTGGTAAATGATCAGTTACCTTATGGCTTAAGACATTAAAAAAATCTGAATATATAATGCCATTAGAGTAACACTTCTATACCCCCATTTCAACAAATAAGAGTACCTGTCAACTAATAAATTAGTCCCACAGTTAAATCATGTCTTCTGTTCTTCCACAGGATGGTGTGATATAAAATGTCATGGTTCTCACCTCATTCTACATTCAGAATCACTAATGGAACTTTTAAAAAGAAAACAGCCCTGAACACTACCTTTAAGTTTCTGATAGAGTAAGAATCATTAATGGAACTTTTAAAATGCAAAAGCCCTGAACACTACTCATAAGCTTCTGATGGAGTAGTTCCAGGATATAGCCTGGGTCTCATACTCAAGAGAGAGCCAAGAACTATTGGTATAGATTCTTGATAGGAGAAAGTTTTAAGAAAACTGAAGCATGTGGAAAGTAAGGAAGTGTTCAGTATCATACGATTGTTCTCAGAGGAAGCCTGTTTTTATTCAAGTCAGAAAACTATTGCACGGTAATTAAATCACAATTATATAAATTCTAGAGTTCTTGATACTGTCACTGAGATTTATGTGACATATTCCAAGCTCTTACATGATATAATCTAGTAAGTAATGACCTAAGGATTACTTTATATTCTCTCCTTTATATATACCTCCCCCATCCCTTGCCCTTAAGAGGAGAGAATATTTGTTACCTTGTATTTGTTTTAATGAATTTCCATTCTTGACTCCTTGTATTTCCTTATTGTTCATGTGGATCCTCTGTCCCCAAATTTGTTTTTGAGATTATTCCTTTCTGACTCCAGTCTACCCCTTTTCGTCCAACATTGTTGACTCATCTGAAAAATCTTGTGCTTCAGTCTTTGGATTGATGTAGATAAGATGAATTTGAGATAATACTGCCAGTTATAAAGGTAGGCTGCAGAAGGGTATCAACCATCCCCTATAGTCTCAGGAGAAGCAGACATTTTTGAGATCTTGGTTCAATATCAACTACAGAATGAAGGCACCATATTTAATCGGTTTTTAAGTGATTCATGTCATTGGTCAATAGATCAAGGACATATTAAAAATGATGCCTTTCTATAAGCTGTATTACTACACAAAGAAAAAACTATTGAAAACACTTCCAAAAATCATTAATAGGTAGTTTTTTGGATAAACCTGGCCCAAAGTAATTGCAATAAATATTTTCAAAAGGATTTTTGCCTTAGTTTTTCATGTCAAAGTTACTTTAAATTAGTTCTTAAAACAGCTAATTTTAAAGTTTATATAGGTGTTAAAAAATTAAACTTTTCATTCAACTGGTAGATTAAAATCAAACACCAGCTCTCGGTGTCCTTTTTATGGTGATGTAAGATAACTCTAAAGTAGATTTCTAGTTTACCAGTTTAAATGACCAAACTCATAAAATGACTGGCTTGTTTAATTTGAAACACGGGAATCATTCACTAGTTGCTCAAAGTCATGAAGTTCATATTATCAGTATAACAAGACTCAGAGTCAAAGATTTAAGCTACTGTGACTGGTAGCAGCTATCCCAGTATTTAATTGTTACAGACAAAAGTTTCATCAGGTAAAGTTACTCTATAATTTATCCTAAATCCCTGGTTGTTTTTGTTGTTTGTTTTTGGCTCTGTTTTTTTTTTGTTTGTAAGTGGAAAATAACTTAGAAACCTGTTTTAAGACTTCACAAACCAGTTATCCATATCTATCTATACCCATTTATTCATTAATTTTGGGCTCTTTGGCCTGTACAATGTCAATTTTCATTTTTAAAACTTTGCTAGTTTTGGAACTAGTTCTTGAATCAACTCAAGATTCTCTGCTTTTGTCAATAATAATTTTTAAAGTCTCAGTAAAATTAGTGTAAACGTTCACATATTTAATAGTACCTTTAAAATAAGCATTACTACATTTAAAATGGTTCCAAAATGAATCTATAAATGGTAATATAAATTAAAAAATACAAACTTAAAGTAAATAAATTTAACATTAGCTATGGTATAAATAATAGTAAATGTATAGTGAGTCATTACTTTTGAGTCTTAAAAAAAGATAACAGCATATTACCAGAACATGAGAAACCATGGCCATGATTCTCAAACCTCAGTGATCTACATTTGATACTGTTTTGGCCACCACATTCTTCAATGAGTAGTAAATTAATGCTAGAATTTCCAGAATTAAGCCCCAAGTCCTGTTTTTCAATAAATCTTTTCACACTCAGTGTTGAATACATGGCTCTCTTCAAATGAGTAAGACAAGTACATTTATTTTAAAGATCCATTTTGCGCAGGCTCATCCGACTGAAGGAATCTCTGGGGAGAAAATGAAAGGATATAAGTATAAATAAGTTTTGCATATTTCTTTAAACTATGCTTTACAGACTTCTTTCTGCAGAGCTATCTCAAAGTTTTGCCATCAGAGTTACTAACTTTCAAGTTACATGTCCATCCTATACATTCTGCTTTATATATTCTGGTTTTATAGATCAAAAGTATATTACAGTAACCACTTTGCCAAATGCATTGACCATTTACTCATTTGTCCAAATTAGATATTGTGATGAAACAGGAGCAAGGAATAAGGTGAGAGATTTCAGAAAAAGATTTGTGATTATTAAAAAGAAAAAGGCAGGGTGCCTGGGTGGCTCAGTGGGTTAAGCCGCTGCCTTCGGCTCAGGTCATGATCTCAGGGTCCTGGGATCGAGTCCCGCATCGGGCTCTCTACTCAGCAGGGAGCCTGCTTCTCTCTCTCTCTCTCTCTCTCTCTCTCTCTCTGCCTGCCTCTCTGTCTACTTGTGATATCTCTCTGTCGAATAAATAAATAAAATCTTAAAAAAAAAAAGAAAAAAAAAAAAAAAAAAAAAAAAAAAAAAAAAGAAAAAGGCAGGTGCTGGTTATTTACAATTTTAAATCCTAAGAGTTAAGCAGTTCTCAAACTCCTCCCTCGGCGTTAGGTCCTTTTTACACTTAAAAATTGAGGACCCCAAGAAGCTTTTGAAAGTGGATTCTACATTGATACTCACTATACTAGAAATTATTAAGGAAATTTTAAATTATTATTTAATAAAATAACCCATTACACGTCACTATAAATAGCACTGTTTTTAAAAACTCGTAAGAATTTTAGGAGCGTGGCATTCTTATTATTATAGACATTTATTAAATGTCTAGCTCATAGAAAGCCTAAATTCTAGAAAGCCTAAATTCTCATACCTGCTACTGCATTCAATCTTTCACAATATTCATATTGCATGTAGTCTCTGGAAAACTCTTAAGAATGAGAGTGAAAAAAGTGAAAAACCTTTGGTAGAAACCTCACAGGGTTTCAGGGACACCCTTCCACGTGTTCCAAGGTCACACTTCAAGACCGACCCTCTTAATAGCTTTTAAGCCTACTGCAAAATAATATTCCAGGTTATGTTAATCAGCAAAATTCAGATTCAATGAAAATGCTATTTTCTAAGTTCTCAAGAAATTAACAGTGAAGAGGATAATGTTCTTCAATACCTCTTAATATCTTTTTCTCTATTCTGAAACTGGTTTCTTTCAGTTTATCCTTCCTCCAATTAAGGTTAAACCCTGAGGCTTAAATCTCCAAGAAAAGTGAGGGCAGGTACAAAAAGATCATTTTTGAATCTCAAAGCTTGGTTTTCTGGTTCCAGGGAAAATACCAGCCTTGAAAGCTAGACACTGTTCACCACACCAGCAGCCCCCGCACCAAAGTGTGTTCGTTAATTCCAAAAGAACAATATTAAGAAAAGCTTGGGGGACTGACCATAACATAGATCACAGAGGAAGGCAAAACTCGGGATTACAGTGTTAAGGGAAAAACTCCTTTAGATTGGAATGATAACAATGTTTCCACTAAAATGGGCTGCAAATTTGAAGGAAGCAAGACTAGCATTCCCAAAGGGCCTGATTATGTCAAGGACCCAGTACCCTCTTCCCAGGACCTTGGACCAGTGAGTTAAGAGGAGGTGGGTAAAGGCAACAAGGAGGCAAAAATTCCAAAAAGACTGAAGGGAAGCACAAAGTAGAGGGGACTGGCACTGCTTCCCACTGAGAATTTTAAGAGGAAATGTATCAGTTATAAGATGGTGGATGCAAATTATATTTTGCCAGAGACAGGATTTTTTAATTTAAATTTTAGTTAACATACAGTGCAAATTGGTTTCTAGAGTAGAATTCAGTGATTCATCACTTAAAATACCCAGCGCTCATCGTAACAACTGCCATCTTTAATACCCATTCCCCAGCCCCTCCATCAACCCTCGGTTTGTTCTCTATCCTTGAGAGAGACGAATTTAGAAAGGCCCCCATCTCCGTCTGTTACTGTACAGCTACAACAATGCTCCATGTAGGGGACATGACCTACAGCAGGCCCTTAGTAGACCTTCTTTGAATGCATGTGTGATTTTTTTTCTACATCACTGAAGAACAGGGACTAATTTCCAGATGATCAAATAGCTCATTTCACTTTTGTAGCATGTTCTACCATGCACATACATTCTATTTTCATATAAGCAACTTCAGAGGTCTTCCAGATATTAACTTATTAACAATGTAATAGCTTTACTGTTGTTAGTTCAAAGAAAAGGGTGGTAAAATATTCAGTGGTTATATGTATATTTGGATTTCAAAATGAAAAAAAAGGGCAGTTAAAGTTTAACAGTTATGCCCTCTTCAGAATTCAGGTGCTGTTTTAACACTGTCCTTCGAAATTCACATGCCTAAAATTTAATTTCTATAACAACCTCTTAAAGGTAAGTATTATTTTATTTCTCACAATTAGTGGAGAAAAATACTCAATGGGGCCACCTACTTTAACACAAATATAGAAGAACATACTGTAATACTATTTTACTCTTAGGGCCAAGGAAAATGAGTATTTGGCTCTTGATACATTCTAGTAAATTCTGCTATATAAATAAAGTATAACAGGCCTAAAAGAAATAGCTTTCGGAGGCCAGACTATTGTGTCTTGGTTAGTATGCATATTTAACACAACTTTATTATTCTTTAACACAACTTTATTATTCTCAAATTACAGAAAGAACTGACTTCTATCTTGAAGGTTGATTCATAACAGGGTTATTCATAATAGGCTAGTTGAACTTCCTAAGTTTCAAGAGACAATATCTGAAACCACGTAATAAAATTTACACTAATTCATTATTATTGAACAATTCGAGCGGATTTCATTTTCCTGAAGATATCCAAAATAATAGGAAAAAATGAGCATACCTGTGGCAGGTGACAGGTAATACTGCCTTGTATAACTGAGGGATCTTTCTGTTTATCAGAGGCTGTAAGGCCTCTTTAAGGCGATGATAGTTTCTCTCCAGTTCCCTTTGATACTCCTTTTGATCAGGCCCAATTAGGCTCTTATTTTTTCTTAAGGCATCCTCACACCTAGGAAAAACAGCGTGTTACCAAAAGATTTCTTCTGGCACAGTCTGAGAACTGGATGCTACTACACACATTCACCATGATAATGTCATTCAGTTTTTCATTGGAACATTAAATATTCACTCTTGCATTGGGGGTAAGGCAGGGGACAGAGATGAACTTGAGTTCTTTTACACTAACATTCACTTAACCGTCTTCATTTAACTAAAAATTATATATTTTTGAATGTTAAAACTTAAGTCATTTTCTCACATATCACCATCAGACTAAAAGCTCTTTAAGGGATTTTACCCTACTCATTCATGTACCAACAATGGCATCTGGCACAGTGGTCTGCTGATATTCAAATAAGCTGCTTAAATGAATAGTCCTTGATAACAATCCTTTGTCCAATTTATTCAGATATTTAAGAAAAAGTACCTGGACCCTAACAGATCAAGTAGTAGGATGTTAAACAATGTACACATAGCTCGCTGTTTCAAACACTTAACAGAAGAAAAAAAAAAAAAAAACTAACAACCAATGTACACATATCACTACTTAACAGAATTGTAGCTAAGTGATGTTCAGAGGAAAATGTATAGTCTTAATTTTTTTTTTTTTAAAGCTAAAAGCAAAGAGCTTAGCAACTTAAAAAGAACAGAACAAACCTGAAGTCAAATCACAATCTTTACACACAGAAAACAAACTGCAAATTCTACTAAACATCTTAAGAACAGGCAATCCCAGTGTAACACAATTATTCTACAGTATGGGGTGGTGGTGGGGAAGTGTATTTCTGAGAAGAGTCTCAACTCCTATTTCAAGGCTGGGATACCAAAACCTAATGGAACTAAAAAGAAAAAAGTGTATTTTAATCTCCCCATAAACACAGTTGCAAAACTCCAACAAGCAAGACAATAGCAAACTGTTCCACCAATGTCACACACACCCCTTTGATAACACTCTAAAATTTGTCATGATGAAAATTCAGCATAACAAAAATAGGTGGGAACTTCTTTAACCTAACTCAAAGCATCTATAAAAAACCTGAAGAAAACACTATCCTCGATGGTGAGCATTTTTTCCCCTTTTTACAGTGATGTTTCAAAGCTCCAGTACTATGTTATTCTGAATAGCAGTGTGATAGAGGACATCACTTTCTTGTTCCTGATTTAAAAGGGAAAAAATTCTACAGATAAATTATTAGAATTAACAAGTGAGTCTGGCAATATCCTCTTTTATGCTTATAGAATTCAACTGCACTCTGTATACCAGCAAACAAAATATAATTCTAAAAGATATTAACAAAAGCATAAAAGTATGAATTGCCAAGGAATAAAATCAAGATATGTAAAGCCTCTACAGAAAATCAAAATATTAAGAAAACAAAAGATCTAAGTGAGAACTAGGTCACATTCATGGACTGGAAGAGTCAAGTTCTAAAGAAGTTCCAACTCTCTGCCAACTTATCTACAGATTCAGGTTATTAGTTTTAGGGGGGTAGAGAGGTGGAGGGAATGATAAATTGATTCTGTAATTTATATGAAAAGGAGAAGGGCCCAAAATAGTCCTTGAACAAAAGGTGAGAGAAACTGCTCTACTAGATATCAAAGCTGCAGTAATTAAGAGACCATGATATTGGCTCAAGAAGAGAGGAAGAGAATAATGGAAGATAAGATCGCAGAAACAGATGCATACCAACACGAGCACCTGATTTATAATATTTATTATACTTTATAATAATACCACAAAGCAGAAGAGAAAGGGCAATTTTTGAAATAAGTGGTGCTGTGTCAACTGGATATCCATATGGAAAAGAAATCTGACCCCAATTCACACCACAATTAATAAATGATATCCAGATAATTATCAATTATCAGTATGCACAAAAGTCAAACTAATCCCCTTGAACCATCCTCAAAAATCAACTGCAAGTGGATTTAAAAAAATAAAATAAGCCATTTTTGCCTTTTCCCCCTTTTGTTTAACCCATATTGAAATTTTAGAGATACCATTATATTGGGTTTTAGAAGTCAATATAGACTACTACTATGACGGGGGTGCCTGGGTGGCTCAGTCAGTTAAGGGTCTGCCTTCAGCTACGGTCATGATCCCTGAGTCCTCCTAGGATAGAGCCCTACATCGGGCTGCTCGCTCCACAGAGAGTCTGCTTCTCCCTCCCCCTCTGTTCTCCCTGTTTGTGCGTGCTCTCTTTGTCAAATAAATAAAATCTAAAAATAAAAATTACTACTACAACTTCACCCAAAAAGTAATCTAAGATACAAAAAGCAGTAGTCATAAAGAAAAGGCTGAATCCTTTCGCTACATTAAAGAGCTTCTTAAAAAAAAAGTTGTAAGCCCCAAATTCAGATATTTGTGATACTTACAAATAATAAAGTATATATCCAGATTATGTAAATACTCAAAAATCAGTAAGGAAAAGAATCCATTAGGAAAGCAAAGGACCGATATGTAACTTTACAGAGAGGAAGGTGAAATGGCTAACAAACACATGGCAAGATATTTGACCTCTTTGAAAAAGAGAAATGCAGGGGTGCCTGGGTGGCTCAGTGGGTTGAGCCTCTGCCTTCAGCTCAGGTCATGGTCTTTGGGTCCTGGGATCGAGCCCTGCATCGGGCCCTCTGCTCAGCAGGGAGCCTGCTCCCCACTCTCTCTGCCTACTTGTGATTTCTCTCTCCATCAAATAAATAAATCTTTTAAAAAGTGAGAAATGCAAATTTAATCCATAATCCATAATCATACCCATCAAACTGGTAAAAGTTAAACCGTTAGAGAATACAAAGTAGTAGTAGTTATATGGCAAGATGAACTCTCAAATACCGGTAGGATTTAAATTTGTCTTCAAAAACACTTTGTTTCTAAGTTCTTAAAAGTTTTTAATTTTAACTTCAGTATAGTTAACATATAGTTTTATACTGGTTTCAGGTGTACAATATAGTGATTCGACATAGTCTATACATTACTCAGTGCTGATCATGATAAATATACTCTTTAATCCTCCCCCCCTCTGGAAACCATCAGTTTGTTCTCTATAATTAAGAGTCTGTTTCTTGGTTTCCCTGTCTTCCTTTTTTTCCCCCTTTGCTTAATGGTTTCGTTTCTTAAATCCCACATACGAGTGAAATCATGTTGTATTTGTCTTTTTCTGACCAACGTATTTCTCAGTGTTATACTCTCTAGCTCCATCCATGTTGTTGCAAATACCAAGATTTCATTTTTTTATGGCTGAGTAATATTCTGGTGTGTGTGTGTGTGTGTGTGTGTGTGTGTGTATAAACCACCTCTTCTTTATCTGCTCATCTATCTATGAGCATTTGGGCTGCTTCCATAATTTGGCTAATGTAAATAATACTGCAATAAACACAGAGGTACATGTATCCCTCTGAATTAGTGTTTTTGTGTGTTTTTTTTGGGTAAATACCCAGTAGTGCAATTACTACATCATAGGGTAGTTCTATTTTTAGCTTTCTGAAGAAACTCCATACTGTTTTCCATAATGGTTGCACCAGTTTGCATTCCCATCAGTAATGCACTAGAGTTCCTTTTTCTCCACATCATGGCAAATGGCTGGTGTTTCTTCTGTTGTTGATTTTAGCCATTCTGAGAGTTGTGAGGTATAGTTTTCATGTGCGTTTCCCTGATGGTGGTGATGATCATCTTTTCATGTGCTTGTCAGCCACCTGGATGTCTTCTTTGGAGAAATTCCTATTCATGTCTTCTGCCCATTTTTCAATTGGACTATTAGGGTTTCTTTGGGTGTTGAGTTGTATCATTTCTTTACATATTTTTTTTTAATTTTTTAATTTATTTGACAGAGAGAGAGAGAGAGATCACAAGTAGGCAGAGAGGCAGGCAGAGAGAGGGAGGGGAGGAAGCAGGCTCCCTGTGGAGCAGAGAGCCCAATGCGGGGCTTGATCCCAGGACCCTGGGATCATGACCTGAGCCGAAGGCAGAGGCTTTAACCCACTGAGCCACCCAGGCGCCCCTCTTTACATATTTTGGATACTTACCCTTTATCAGATACATCATTTGCAAATATCTCCTCCCATTCCACAGGTTGCCTTTAGTTTTTGTTGTTTTCTTTGCTGGGCAGAAATGTTTAATTTTAATGCGGTCCCAATAGTTTATTTTTGTTTTTATTTCCCTTGCTTTAGGAGACTTATCTAGAAAAATGTTGCTATGATTGATGTCAAAGAAATTACTGTCTGTACTCTCTTCTAGGATTTTAATGGTTCTGGGTCTCACATTTAGGTCTTTAATCCATTTTGAGTTTATTTTTGTGTGTGGTGAAAAACAGTGGTCCCATTTCACTTTTCTGCATGTAGCTGTTGGGTTTTCCCAACACCATTTGTTGAAGAGACTTCTTTCCATGGCATATTCTTTCCTCCTTGCTTAAGACTAACTGACCATATAATTGTGGGCTTATTTCTGGGTCTTCTATTCTGTTCCATTGATCTATGAGTTTACTTTTGTGCCAGTCCCATACTCTTCTGATTACTACAGCATTGTAATATAACTTGAGTCTGGAACTGTGATACCTCCAGTTTTGTTTTTCTTTTTCAAGACAGTTTTGACTATTTGGGGTCCTTTGTGGTTCCATACAAATTTTAGGATTATTTGTTCTAGTTCTGTGAAAAATGCTGTTGGTGAGTTGGAAAAGTGAGCAACTCTTGATCTCGATGTCGTGAGGTGAAGGCACATGCTGGGTACAGAGATTACTTAAATATATAAAACTTTAAAAGAAACGTTGTGGGTATTTTGATAGAGACTGCAATAAATTTTTAAAATGCTTTGGGTAGCTGTGTGTGTGTGTGTGTGCGCGCGCGCACGCGCGCGTGCATGCTTCCATGAGCATTTCCTCTTTCCATTCCTTTCTGTCAACTTCAATTTCTCTTATCAATGTTTAATAGTTTTCAGAGTACAGGTCTTTCACCTCTTTGGTTTATTCCTGGGTATTTTATTGTTTTTGGTGCAACTGTAAATGAGACTGCTTTCTTAATTTCTCTTTCTGCTGCTTCATTATTAATGTATAAAAATATAAGAGATTTTTGTACATCGATTCTGCACCCTGAAACTTCATTGAATTCATCTATCAGTTCTAGTAGTTTTTTGGTAGAGATATTAGGATTTTCTATATATAGTATCATGTCATTCTGCAAATAGTGCAAGTTTTACTCCTTCCTTACCAATTTATTATGTTATTATGTTCGTTCCCTCTAGACCTACCTTGTTGAGGGTTTTTATCAAGAATGGATGTTGTACTTTGTCAAATACTTTTTCTGCATCTATTGAAATGATCCTATGGTTTTTATCCTCTCTTATCAATGTGATGTATCATGTTGATTGATTTCAGAATACTGAACCATCATTGCATTCCAGGAATAAATTCCACCTGATTGTGGCAAATGATTTTTTAAAACATATTGTTGGATTCAGTTTACTAGTATTTTGCTGAGGATTTTTGCATCTATGTTCATTAGATATTAGCCTGTGGTTCTTTTTGTGGTGTTTATCTGGGTTTAGTATCAGGGTAATGCCAGCCTCATAGAATGATTTCAAAAGTTCTCCTTCCTGGGGCACCTGGGTGGCTCAGTGGGTTAAGCCTCTGCCTTCGGCTCAGGTCATGATCTCAGGGTCCTGGGATCGAGCCCCGCATCGGGTTCTCTGCTCGGCGGTGAGCCTGCTTCCCCCTCTCTCTGCCTGCCTCTCTGTCTACTTGTGCTCTCTCTCTCTCTCTGTCAAATAAATAAATAAATAAAATCTTTAAAAAAAAAAAAAAAAAAAAGTTCTCCTTCCTCTTCTGTTTTTTGGAATAGTTTGAGAAGAACAGGTATTCCTTAAACTTTTGGTAGAATTCACTTGTGAAGCCATCCGGTCCTGGACTTTTGTCTGTTGGGAGTTTCTTTATTACGGATTCAATTTCATTGCTGGTAATCACTGTGCTCAAATTTTCTATTTCTTCCTGCTTCAGTTTTGGTAGGTTGTTATGTTTCTAGGAATTTATCCATTTCTTCCAAGGTTTTCAAATTTGTTGACACGTAATTTTTCATAATATTTTCCTGTAATTGTTTATATTTCTGTGGTATTGGTTGTTACTTGTCCCCTTTCATTTATGATTTTGCTTATTTGACTCCTCTCTTTTTTCTTCTTGCTGCATCTGTGTGAAAATTTATCAATTCTGATCTTTTCAAAGGACCAGCTCCTGGTTTTATTGATCTATTGTTTGAGTTTCCATATCATTTATCTCTGCTCTAATCTTTATTATTTCCTTCCTTTCTGCTGGTTGGGGGTTTTATTTGTTCTTTTTCCAGCTCCTTTATGTATAATGGCTCACACACCTTGGGGAAAAACATGGCATTATCTGGCTGAAGTTAAACCTATGAACCAACACTACTTTTAGGTTTATTAACTCCTGGGAAATCTCTTGTCAATTCAGAAACAGAGGGATATTTGAGTAGTACTCTTTGTAACTAAAAACAAAAACACAGGAAACCACCAAATATCCACTAACAGAAAAATTAATAAATCAGGGCATATTCATACAACACAAGATATAAAAATAGATTGAAGAAACATTATAGGTATATCTCACAAACACTGAAAAGAGCAAGTCACAGAATTATATTCACTATCCATTTATATAAACAACATGCAAAATGAAGTAGTGTATTAAAGAATAATACTCATTTATAATAAAACAATAAAGACAATAAAGTAAATAATATCAAATTCATGATAGTGGTTACCTCTAAAGGAAAGGAGAGATGTTATTAGAGAAGAACATATGAGGAGGAGATCTCAAAGCAAAGAGAACGCTATTTCTTAGGCAGGGTGGGTAGGTACATGATTTTTTTTCTCCCTATTCTTTAATAGCAAATAATATAAATACTATACTGAATCTATTAAAGATTTAATGAAAACAAGTTTTAAAAGATAAACCCCAAAATATAAAAAGTGAACACATACAAAAGTGTTCACTGTTTTTAGGAATAAATCAATGCAAACTAAAGTACCATTTAAACTGATTAACAACAGATACCCTACCTAAACAGCATTGTTTAGAGCAAAGTACACTTGCATACTTGACACTTTTAATACTTAGAAACTTTGTGCAATGCATGATGTATTAAGGGCCAATAAAAATGTTCATGTACTTTGGCTCAGTCATCTTAGATTAAAATTTTAACAAAAGAAAAAAAGAGGTACAGCCACTGTGGAAAATAGAATAGAGGTTCCTCAAAAAATTAACAGAAATACCGTATGATCCAATAATTTCACTATGGAGTATTTACCTAAAGAAAATGAAAACACTAATTTGTAAAGATACTTGCGTCCCTATGTTTACTGCAGCATTATTTACATTAGCCAAGATATGGAAGCAACCTAAGTGTCCACTGATAGATAAGTGGATAAAGAAGATGTGATACACACACACACACACACACACACACACACACACACACAGAGGAATATCACTCAGCCATAAAAAGGAGGGTATCTTGCCATTTGTAACAACATGAGTGGACGTAGAGGGTATTTTCCTAGGTGGAATAAGCCCCAGAATCAGACTACAAATACAGAGAACAAACTAATAGATGCTAGGGGGAAGTGCAGTAGAGGTAAAGGGGATTGGGAGACACATGCTTTCAGTTATGCAATGAGTAGGTCATAGGCATAAAAGGCCCAGCTTAGGGAGCATAGTCAATGGTATTGTTCTAGTGTACAATGACAGACAGTAGCTACACCTGTGAGCACAGCATAAGGTATAGAGAAGGTGAATCACTATGTTGTACCCTGGAAACTAATGTAACATTATGTGCCAACTATACTCAAAAAAAAAAAAAAAGAAAGATCCAATGCACTGGTGAATCACAGCACACTTAAATTCAACTTAAATTCAAATATTTGATATAATATAACCATTACAAAGTTTTAACTTTAATTGAAAAATAAAAAGATTATATATATACTGTGAGTGAGCTTTATAAACATATGCATATGATATAAAAAATAATATGTAACAAAAATTAAAAAGATAGCATGACTTGAACAAAACAGTAACAAAAATGGCTATAACTTTCTTGATAAGGTTTATATTATGTAGAAGGTTTTCTTCTTTTTGTCATTTAAGAAGAAAACCTTCTCTAAGTTGGTAATACTTAAAAAGACCAGCAGACTACAGAAATTCATCACCTTATCAACAACATACATAAGGAGGAGGACATGTGATTTAAAATGTAGTCAAAACAACAGCAAAAAAAGAAATAACCGTCTCTACTTAAATGTCTAGGCCCTAAACTAGTATGTATTGTTCCAAGATCATCCGGCACACAAAGATAACAGAGTGGTTTTGGTTGTTCTCCAAAACTTCCCTAATAATAAAAATAATGCTAGATGTGCCTGGGTGACTCAGTGGGTTAAGCCTCTGCTTTCGGCTCAGGTCATGATCTCAGGGTCCTGGGATCAAGCCCCGCATCGGGCTCTCTGCTTGGCGGGGAGCCTGCTTCCCCCCGCAACCCCCACCCTGCCTGTCTGTCTGCCTCTCTGCCTACTTGAGATCTCTGTCAAATAAATAACTAAATAACTAAATAAATAATCTTAAAAAAATGCTAGAAATCAGTCAATTCTACAAGTATAAAGTAGATTTCTTTATTTTACCACCACAGTTCATCTATTCCATACATTAGAAGCTATGTTTTCTGTTGTCTCCTAAAACCAAACTGAGAAGATAATCTGGCCTAATAATAAGATTCTGGAATCTCAGATTTCCAATGAAGCTTTCTGAAGCCTTTTAAAAAGACAGTCACCATGTTCAGGCAGGAGAAACTGACAATTCATGATAGCTATTGCAATGAGAATGGGGGAAATTCCATTCTAAAATACTTGAACTTGTTAGCATTCCTCATAATTTTATGATGGCAAAAGAGATGTGATATTATTTCTAACCCTGATAAAGCTGTTCAGTGACTGACTTGATAAGAGAAACCATAACAAGGAGTCAAAGACCGGGTTCCAAAGCCACGTCGTTAGGTGACCATCATGTCATTTCCTGAATGGTACACAAGGCTCTCTTATGGTCCAGTCTAGGTTGACTTACCCCGTATCCGACTGCTTGTCTTTACAGAGTTAAAAAAACTTTACAGAGTTCCAGCTTCATTAAACTATTCACCTTTCTCAGAACAGTCTCTAAACTTTGCGCGTGATCTGTTTTTTTCTTTTCTATTAAGTAGACCCTTCTCCTCCACGTTTCTGCCTGAAAAACTAATACTCATCCTTCAAGGTCCGTATCAAATGTCGAATTCTCTGGGAAACCTTCCCGGGCATCCCCCTGTAAAATTAATCATTCTCTCTACTGTCAAGCTTACATTACAGTGTTGGTAAAGCAGAAATCAGTCTCAAGTTGATAAATGACTGTTTGTTTCCTATTGTTTCAAAATTTGATATTTACCAAACACCTATTTATTATGTGCCAAGTATTATCTGTGCAGAAGAGAGTTAACTGCAGGCCTGAGACTGGTATCCTTCAAAGGCCTATTTGCAAGGTTGGTCCTTGGTTAGCAGCTGGGAGTTGGGATTTCGGGAGGTAATCGTTTCCAGAAGATAAGAGTGGCTCACTGTGCCTACACTATTTATACAAACATTATGGCTTCTGCTGAACACCTGCTTTCAGAATTCTGGTATCTGCCAGGGAGAAGGTGCCCACAGGAATAGCCCCCAACAACAATCTGGGCACGGACTCCCTAGTGAGCTTCTGGGTCGACATTTCACGCATGCTATCCCAGCTCACGGAGGGAGGAGTCAGGGGCTCCTGTGTGAATCCCCTGAGAGAGGATTTCAGAGCCTACACCTGGAGCCCCCCAGGCTTCCAACACAGTGCCTTTTCCCTGTGAGTATTTTACTTTGTCCCTTTCCATAGAAATCAATCACAGCTGTGACTACAGCTATACGCAGACTCCTATGAGTCCTCCTACAGCATTAAAACTGGGGGTGTCCTGGGGACCCTGAGACACCCATGTATTATTTCATCTAACTTGCACAACCTCCCTCTGGGAAGGAGATTATTACGATCATCCTTATTTAACAGATTAGAAAATGAAGGATCACAGAGATTAAGTGACCTGAAATAGGACACACAATGACAGAGACAAGATGTGAACACAAATTTTCTGCTTCCAAGTTTGTTGCCTGTGTGTTTCCTGAGGGAAGGGAAGCAAAAACTTTCACACTGAAGGTTCACAATAAACAACAACTCACAGGTTAAACAGCTAAATAGTCTAATAGTTTCAAGTTAAAAAAAATTGGGGGTCTACACTTTTCTAAATCTTTAAAATTAAAAATATGGCAATATAAAGTATTAGAGGTGGGGGGACATACACCCTGAAGGAATAGTAAGTCATGCACAAACTGTTCCTCATCATGAGCCACTTTCCTAGATTTTTCTCCCTTCAATGGTCCCTTAAGCCCCCACACCATTCTGTGGTTTGGACATTCTCAATTTGAGGGTCTTTACGCAGGAAGCCTTCAGTACCTTTTAGTAAAATCTTTGAAGCACAGTCGTAGTTTATTATGATGTCTGAAGAGCTTTGGGTCACTGGGTATTTCAGACAGAAAAACCTGGGCAACTTCCAAAGGCCCCTGTAAAATAAAATAAAAGTGTGTTTTTGTCTTCTCTAAAATCAGAGGAAGAATATGCCTAAATGATTTTTTCTCAGCACTGAGATGGCTGCATTTAAGCTTAATGCGTCTATGTCTATATTGAAACTTCTCAGGGCACCCAGACAACTCAGTCAGTTAAGTATCAGACTCTGGTTCAGGTCATGATCTCAGGGTCATGAGATCGAATCCGCTGTCCTGCTGTGGCTCAGCAAGCAGTCTGCTTGAGATCTCTCCCTCCCTCTCTCTCTACCTCTGCCTCTCCCCACCCTTGAGTGTACTCCCTCTCTCTAAAATAAATACATCTTTAAGAACAAAATACAGGGCGCCTGGGTGGCTCAGTGGGTTAAAGCCTCTGCCTTCGGCTTAGGTCATGATCTCAGGATCTGGGATCGAGGCCCGCATCGGGCTCTCTGCTCAGCAGGGAGCCTGCTTCCCCCTCTCTCTCTGCCTGCCTCTCTGCCTACTTGTGATCTCTGTCTGTCAAATAAATAAATAAAATCTTAAAAAAAAAAAAAGTACAAAATACAAAAAAACCTTCTCAGACAGATTCTGGCCATATATCTTAAGCTTCTCCTAATGTCAAATCTATATGCTTAGGTACTGTAATTAAATCAATGAGTATTTTTCAATGAAAAAGAGTAGGGGTTCAAGGACTATTATATTCATCAATGCATTTTTGCCTTATACATTTTACATTCCTTAATTTACCCTGGATGCAATCAGTTGTCAAGCCACTGGTTATTAGATACTTGATTCTGCTAAAATAGCTCCCCTCAATATTCCAAATGTGTTCTAACACTGCAAATTAAAAGATGATCCCTTGGAGTGTTGTATCATTTGGAAGTAAAACCCCCAAATCATTTGTGTTTTGAGGGGTAAAGGTATTAAAAATATTTGTTTCTACTTTGGGAGGGCACTTTTTGGCTTTGTTTCTTTAACCTAAAATATAGGTAAGATATGTGATATGAGTTCTTACTTGAAGCCTTTCTGGATTTTCCCTTACCCTAGAATATTCCCTAATCATCAGTAAAAGGATTTGAATGAACCCACTACAAGGAGATAACGGGATGGCTCCTAATCTGCATATAACAAAGCAACAATTGTATCTTATGCTCATATATTATTAAAATTTTCAAAGCAATTCCACATTACTTATTTCCTCCTCATGACTCACTGTGAAGGAGAGCTGGAGAAGATAACCTCAGGGAGTATGTAAGGAAGGAGGCATTCACATGTACCATCTGAGCTCTAAAAACGAGACTTTTTAAGATCACGTTCTTTCAGTACAAGGTTTTAAAGGAAAGGCCATGTCAAGTGAATCAGTTCCTTCTTAACAGAATGTTTAAGAACAGGTAAGGAGGACGCCTGGGTGGCTCAGTGGGTTAAGCCTCTGCCTTCAGCTTGGGTCATGATCTCAGGGTCCTGGGATCAAGCCCCACATAGGGCTCTCTGCTCAGCAGGGAGCCTGCTTGCCCCTCTCTTTCTGCCTGCTTCTCTACTTGTGATCTCTCTCTGTCAAATAAATAAATAAAATCTTAAAAAAAAAAAAAGAACAGATAAGTAGAAAAATACAAGCAGCACAGAGGGCAGGCATGAAAACCTTAATAACTGCATCTATACTAAAAAGATTTTTTTCAGTCTATCTTCATTTATACTTCGTGTCTTTTGCAAACCACTCCTAACATGTATCTCTTTCCACTTAATCTGATGGTCGTGGCCTTTGTGAAACATACTCATGGAATCATTTCCAATTCCACTTATGCCTGAAATCATGGAGGACCACGCACCTGATTCACCGTTGTGCCTACAGACCCCTGGAGCACCATCTGAAGCATTTTGGGGTCCGCTGGATCCTGATGTGTTGCAAATGCCAACTCCTGGGTCTTTTTCTGCATGTCCTCAATGGCAACTTCAATTGGAGTTAAGATGATCTGGGTGAAATAACATCTGTTAGGTCAATGCGCTGACTGAAAACTATTTAATGAGCCTGATAGAGAATCTTTTTTTTTTTAAAGTGGAGATGAACTATAAACTGTTTTCTAGTAATAGAAATCCAAACTTTAGATTCCTAAATGGGTGGAAAAAAAAAAAAAAGCCAGCCTTTTAAAGCATAAGCCAAGGGTAAACTAGCGATTTAGAAAAGAAGCCCAAATTAATGACTCAAGAATGGGCAAAGTTCGCGGACGCTGCCATGTGAGCAGCGGCACAAGATACCACACCCACACAGTTCTCACGTGGCTCCCATGTCTTTGTTTTGCTCATCCTATTCCCGTCTGGGGACTTACCTCCTCTTTGTGGGTGACATTGACCCTTGTCTTAATATAAGGAAAGGCATGAGAAGTAGTCAGAATGGTCTTCCGTTTAAACTGTTCATGAAGTTCCCCATGGGCACGGCCGTCTAAAGTGAAGGGCGTACAGTACATGAAACGGCGAAGATTATAGTTCTTGTCAAAATAGGTGATTCTGTCCTTCATTTCATATGTGTCAAAGTACGGCTCCACATAGGTAATCTGAATGTATGCCTGGGGGGGGGAAAAAGGCCTTCATTTTGTCACTGTTAAATCATCATTCA
>NW_022631369.1:0-119587 GCF_010015895.1 Lontra canadensis
GTCGAATAAATAAATAAATAAAATCTTTAAAAAAAAAAAAAAAAAAAAGAAGTAGCAGTCTAGTCAGTAGTTTGAGCATTGAAATCTCCTAGGGTGATGCAGAACTGGAGCTGGAGAGGAAGACTGAGAGCCAGACCATGAGTGATTCAGGGAGTGAGCTTGGGATAGTTTTCAGTGCTTAGGAGGAGAGTGGTTGGATGGCATGAGGCTTAAAGAAAGATAGGAGTGAGGACGAGGATTGGTACAGAGTGACAATGAAGATCCAAGATAGACCAGCCACTTTTACTGAACAGGGAAGTGAGTCTGAGAGGGTAAGCCACTTTCCCCTGAAAAACCACAGAGGAAGTGATGACTTCTGTTAAGACAAAAGTGATGTGAGTCTTCAGAATGGATGGAGGGTTCAGGAGAGTGTAATGGCTAAATAGGGTTTGGGAGCAGAGTGAGTAAGAAAACGTGGAGTAAGAAATGGTGGTGGCAGGGGGCCTGTGGATTTGAGGTTAGGAAAGGGCTTTTTGCCTTCAGTCAGGGACCCTCCAAGCCTTAAAGGACTAGAATAGAGGCAAAAGCCTGCGTTAGTTCCTCCACCATTCAAGGGCAGTGCTCCTCCCCCAAGGAGTCCATCCCAGTCCTGTGCTCCTCTCCCCCCATGAGGCCCCTCCCCCGTGAGGCCCGTCCTGTTGGAGCCAGGAGGCCCAATGTGCCTGGCAGAGAGGTGACTGTCTGCCAGGGACACCGCAAAGAGGGGTGTGAGGGGTGGGTGGGAGTGGCGCCTGACTGTGGGACCCCCTCAGACAGTCTGAACATCCTCGACTCAGGAAGTTACACAGAGCAGTGGATCTTCCTGTTATGACTATTTTGCTATAAATGAAAGAGAAAAATATGAGAGTTCTTGAACTCTCCTAAGAGGAAGACAATAAAAAGGGAAAAGAGAAAAAGCTATCTGACCACCCACCTGGAAGCTCATTTTAAATAACTTTGTGTGGCTATTTTAAGACAGAAATGGACACGCTCCTATTAATAAGCCTGGTTAAGTCCGTCCTGTCTGCAGGCAGGGTGACCCTGAAAGCCTCTTTCCCTACAGAATCCCTGAGAGTAATAAAGAGAAGAGGTGTGCACCTGTCAGTGGACAGCCCCACACTGGTCATCGCAAGTAGAAAATTCTACAGGGAGATTCTGCAACCTCTAATTTCACCTTTTGCCCTTCAGAGAGGATTTTAAAGACAGCAGCTAAAGGAAGGGCTTACCCAAGGCAAGGCATGCCCCCGTAACACCCCCAACAACTTGAGGGAGGAGGCTCTTTTCTATCCCCATTTTAGAGATGTGGAAACTGAGACTTAGAAGAGTACCTTTGTCCCCAGTTCCCACGGTTAGAAGGAGAAGCTGGGATTCGAAGCTTTTAGCTCCCCACCAAGGTTGTGTAACCACTCCACAGCACTGCCTTCCTTCCTGAGGCATGATTTAGATGTAGGAAGGCCTTCAAAGTCAAAGTCTTGCATCGCCTCGGATGTGGTTGGGAGGCAGCTCTCCACATGCCAGGACTCTCCACTTCCCTCACACCGTTCTTCTGCGTCTTTGTCATAACCTGCAAAGCTACCGTGGACCGAAGATCCGGTCTCCTTTAACTAAGGATCTTCCCACCATCCCGCAGGAAGCTCACCTCCTGTTCTGCCAGACCCTGGTTTCCAGGAACGGAGAGCCACTCCCATCCCTGAGGAGAAAGGGAAGAAGGTGGAGTCAGGACTGGAGCGAGTGTCCAGGTGCCTGGGTGCTTCCGTGCTTCATGGACCACATGGCTTCCTTCTCTGCTTCTGCTTTTCCCCCTGTCTTTCCCAGAGTCTCCCTGTTCTCTGCTTACCTTCTACTAACCAGTTCTGTGGTTAGTAGACTCCGAGGCTCTGACTCCACTGGATAGAACCTTCCAGTGCATTCCTGTGGCCTCCCGCCTGGCTGCTGACTGCCTGCATGTCTCAGCGTTTCTTGGTTCAAATTCCTGAGGTGGGAATCTGATTGGCCCAGCTCCCTTTTTTTTGTGCTGGGCCATAGGTCAGAGGTCACGGGCAGGCCTGAGTCGACTCAGATGACTTCCCCAGCTGTACTGGACAGCCCCTGGTGGGACACAACCCAGCAGAGGAATGGACCTCCCCCCCTTTCAGCCAGGGCTGTTCGTTGAATTGTTCCTTTATGAAGGACAATAGCCAACATTTGTAATGTACTTCTGAAACCTCCCCTGGCCCTGGGGCAGGAACACAGCCTTTTGGAGCCTTTAGAAATCAGGGTTTTAACTGCTGGAAATGGTAACTGGCAATCAGCCCGCCGTCACTCCACTATTGGACTCACTGTTGCGTCATCCCGCTCTCCTTCAAACTGCGCCCCCCACCAAAATGTCTGTCTCGGGCAGCTCCCCAATACTGCCTCCTGTGCTAGCAACGACACCCATCGGCTGCCCGGTGACCTCTCTGTGCTGTCCTGTTCCCACCGCACACACCGCTGGCCCCACCACCTCCGGCCCTGGCATTCTGGCAGACGTCACTGTGTCCCCCGGCCCCAGTGTTGTCTCTGCTGATCCTGTCAGCACCCCCGAGCCCTGACTGCAGGGGGAGGGTTCTCTCTCCTTTCGTTACATGCTATCAAAGGGGGTCTCCTTGCTCCAGCCTCTGATGGCCTGGCGGGGTTGGGGGGGCTTGTATGAACCCGCTCTTTCACTTGTTCTTGTGGGTCACTCTCCCTCGGACCCCCCACAAGAGCGTGTCGGGGGCTGATAGGCTGGGGCAGACTTAAGGGAAAATGGCAGGTCTTCCTCTGTGCTGCCTCCACTTGGTTATGCCAAGGGGATTCCCTGGACTCTGAGGCTGGTAGACTTGACCTACTACCCCAGAGTCTGTCCCTCAGTCGTGGAGGTAGCTTACAATCCAGTGCCACCCAGCCAGTCTCCCCTGTCTGGCAGTGGAGAGTCAGGACCAGCTTTTCGCTCCGCTTAGAACCTGGCAAGAGGCATGGTGGCGTGGCCTGGAGCCTGGGCTCTGAGGTATAGACAAGCCTGTCCTGGGACCACTGCTTGATCTGACTGTTTGGACTCTCTGAGCCTTAGTTTTCTTATCTGTAAAGGGCGGGTGGTGGGGGGCACTAATAATCCTAGTCTCACTGGCGCTGCTGTGGGACTTACACAGAAGGAGGTTAATGGACCTGTTCCGCCCACTGGCAAGAGCTCCGTGGGTGGAGATGTTGTTATGACCCCAAGGACTAGAGTCAGATCCCTCCATGGGTCCAAGGCCCGGTCACCCCATTGCAGCTGCTGTCCTGGCCATTGCCTTCCAGGGTCAGACAAGGGAGGCCTTTGGGGTAAAGAATAGCACAGGACCATTACCCCCACCTCACATCTGTTGGGGAAACTGGCCTGCAGGGAGGGAGATGAGCCCTTGAGTTTACCCTGGTCTCCTCTCGGTGCCGCTGTCTGCCTAGTCTTGGGGTCACATGAGAAGTAGAAACAGTAGGAGATGTAGGGAGAGGAATGGGTGGAGACATTGGGTCAGACAGCTGTGGATTTAGGGCAGTGGGTTAGGCATTCACAGGTGCTGGAGCACCAGGCATGTTGCTGGGTGGCTGCTCCCTGGCCGCCCGTCCTTTATAAGGGACGTAAGCCTAGCTCTTGTGGGTCAGAGGGGAATGGATGGTGTAGACTTAAGCTAATACTGAAGAGCACATTTTCAGGAGACAAGCTGCATGCATTGGAATCAGAGCTTCGCCCACAAGCCATGTGACTTTGGGCCAATTACTCCAAGCCTCGGTTTCCTCATTTGCTAAATGAGAGTCAACAGTAAGTAGTACCTATTACATAAGGTAGTTCTGAGCAGTTAATTAGATAATACATACATAAAGTGCCAGAACAGCATCTGGCATGCAGCAAACATGTTCATTATTGTTATGAAACCCATCCGTGTCTTATCTTCTCTCAAGATTGTAAGATCCTCAGTAATATTAAACTCTTGTTTTTCTCACTGTAGGTCAGTGTTGGTGATAAGAAAATGAATGCGTGAATGGAAAGTAAACTTCTTTATAAATCTCCAGAGAAGAAGAATTTATTAACAGTGCTTAGACATACATGATTTTATGCATTTACTGAGGCCCAACCCCTCCGTGTGACTAGACAGATACACACCCACAGCTCTACACACCTCCTTCCCCACATACTCCCCCATCTACCTGTCTCCGCTCCCCTATCTACCCCTCTCCATCCCTTTTCCCTCCCTCATCTACCTACCCACACCTGCACTCCCGCACACCTCCATACCCACACCCCTTCCCATACCCTCCCACATGTCCCACCCTCCCGCTACTACACCTCGTACACACAAACGCATGCACAGCCCCTCACACACATCCATATCTGCATCTACACAAGCATGTGTGCATGCACACACACTCACACTCACACAGGCACACACATACTCTCATCCTGAAGCAATCTAAGGAATATGTTTGCCTTCCACATTTATCCTTTGGGTGAGTGAGGAAAAGTAAATATGCCTGCAGGCTGCTTTGGGTCTTCAGCCCTTACCCCTTTCTGTCCCTTCTCTCCTCACGTCTCTCTACCAGTTCCTTTCTCAGTCAAAAGAAAAAGGCCATGGGAGGCTGGACCTAAGTTTCTCCGAGGACACTGAAACGAAGCCACAGTTCAGAGGTCACCAAGAGTCACAGTCACCTTTACTTTCCTCATTACAAGGAAAAACTCATGTCTCTTTGGCTGCCTGACTGAAACTATTCTCAACCCCAGAGGGGTACAGCAAGGCCTGCTCCAGAGCAACTCAGCTGCCCCTGGATTTTTTTCCCCTTCAGGAGATAGTCTCACTAGTCTTAGCTCATCTCTGCAATGGTTTTCACATTGCCTAGAAGACAGAGAGAAGAAAACGAACTTATTTTTAACACAAATATTTGTTATAAATATTTAACAGTTGTTTATATTTGAGTGACATCATTTAAACCTCATAGCACTATGAGGTCGGGTAGTTCTTCATTTTACAAAGGAGGAAACTGAGCACAGAGGTGTTCAGTGACTTGTCTAAAGTCACACAGTAAGTACATGGTGGAGTCAAGATTCTTCTGACTCCAGACCCACAATTAAAAGTTGAAAGAGCCTCTCTAGAATCTTAGGCCCAGGGAACACCTTTGACAGAGCACAGCATTGTTTCACAACGGCCTAATGACACACACACCCTTTCCTCTGAGGGGCTTCAGGATAAAGCCACATGTGACAGCTAGCTCTGCCTTTCTGGGGAGAAGCAAGTACTTCCTCTTGATTCGGACAAGAAGCTTTTCCCACTCTCCCATCCACCTATCCAGCCATGCTCTCACCTGCCTCCCACTCATCCATTCACCTACCTACCCATGTACTCCTCCATCTACCCCCACCCATCCATCTAACTTAAACTTTTCTTTTACTTCTTTTCCCATTTTACTTTTTAAATTTAAATTCAGTTAATTAACATATAATGTATTATTTGTTTTAGAGATGGAGGTCAGTGATTCATCAGTCTTCTCTAACTCCCAATGCTCATCACATCACGTGCCCTCCTCAATGTCCATCATCCAGTTATTCCATCTCCCTCCCTCCCACATCTCCAGCAACCCTCAGTTTGTTTCACATGATTGAGAGTCTCTTATGGTTTGTCTCCCTCTCTGATATCTTCTTGTTTTATTTTTCCCTCCCTTCCCCAATCATCCTCTGTTTTGTTAAGTTCCACCTGTGAGTGAGATCATACGATAATTGTCTTTCTCCGATGGTCTTATTTCACTTGGCATAATACCGTTATTGACATAAGCCCCAATTTACTCATCCATAAAATGGGGATGGTTGACATAAGGTTTGTGTCATTACATAAGTAATGCAAAACATGTTTATTACCCGACATATAGTAGGTGCAATAATGTTTACTCCATGGATGTCTTTTGCTTTGTTAAGGAGTCGATTTCAGGAGGATTTTAATTCTTTGAAATGTCTCATTCCTGTGGCTGAATCATGTTTAATGAGCTCTGTCCTTTGATTTATTGCTCTGGGGGCCTGGGATGATAGGACAGCTCTGGGTCCTTTTTATTAGATGTGTCTCTGGCTTCCACAGAGAACAGTGGAGAAGTCCTGTGGAGAAGCAAGGGGAACAAAAGTCAGGAGCCGCCTACAGGCTGGGTCTTCAAGAAGCCAGCCCTGAAGGGTGGGGGCTGAGGAGCAGGAAGTTTAGATTAGCTTCCTCACCTTTCCTCCAGACCCTATTTCTCAAGAAGGAAGTTTGTCTAACACTGAACTATAAAAATCTGCAGTTGGAGCTTCGATGTGTCTTCTTTGCAACAAGTCCCTGCCTGGCCCTGGGGAAGAAGGAGCTAGAGAGCTTGAGGCCTGCGTTTGGACTGCGGTGACAAAAACTGACCAGGCCTCAGCCTCCCTTGTCTCCTGGAGATGATCATTGTGGAAATGGTTATGCCTGACATTCCTACGGCACTTTCTAGTTTGCACAGAATTCCCACACGTGCCATCCCATCCCAACCCTACGTGGCGGGAAGGACAAGCAATTTTAGACTATAAGGGATCAGAATGTGCCACCCCAAAGCATGTCATTTTGTCTTAAGGATTATCTTGGGCTGAAGACAACTGAGGAACAGCAGACACCAAAAAAGCACTCTGCCTTTACCCCCTGTTTTCCTAAAAGCAGAACATAAAATTCCATTTGTAACAGTATCTCCCTCTCCTGCACCAGGCAGGGAAGGCCCCAGGAGGACAACTCTTAAACTCTTCACTGTAAGAGATAACTCTAGACTCTGAGCAGCTCACACACGGCCCCAAGAGGCAACTGCTTAACACACCTGCGGACATAGCCCTTATCTTCTAGTCGTTTCCCCGTTTACCGATCCACAATACACACCCCCTGAAGGTTTAGACCTCGCTTTCTTTGTCTTATCACTGCTCTACAAATTCATTGTCCTTCATTAAGATGCTATATCATATATGTCCCAAACTCTAACCACTCTTTTGAGCTGCTCATGACTAAGTTTTTCCCACGTGTGTGCACGCTGCGTGCACACATAAACCCTGTATGCTTTTCTCTCACTGATCTGTCATTTGTCAGTTGAATTTCCTGGGTGAACTGTAGCACCCAGTAGGGTGGAGGAAAACTGCCTATCAAAGAGAAGAAGAAAATAACAGAGCATCCAGCTGGTGTCCCTGTAATCACTGAGGCTCCAGCCCTGCTCTTCGGCCTATAGATCCAGACCCCTTCCCACCATCCCAGAGGTCCTCTTTTCACCGGGCGCCTGGACACTGGGAGTTTTCTCACCACCTTTAAGGCAGCCAGTGAGACTTCCAAACTCCCTTGGAGAGACCTCTCTTCATTTTTTGTTGTTCGCAGTGTTTAATTCATTCAGCTCTGTTCTACAAAGCATCTGCCTTGTACCAGGAAGCTCAGTGTTCTGAGCAAATGCAGGCCCTTACAATTCAGAGGATAAGAGGCGTGATCAGGAGCAGTGTGCTCCAGGAGCATCAAGTTACCCTGCCAATAGCCTCCCAGAGGAAGTGAGTCAGCAGCTGAGACCTACGAGATAAGCCAGAGTGATTCAGGCAAAGGGAACAAGAAGAGAGGGTTCTGGGTAGAGGGAACCCCACCAGCAAAGAACCAAGATGCAAAGAGCTTGGTGAGTTGGGGAAGCTAAAGAGGTTCTGTAGCTGGCCGGTGGAGTAGAAGGAGGCGAAAGGGGGATGGGGAGCAATGGGATGCAAGGCTGAAGACGGGCAGGGGACTAGCAGTCCTAGGCAAAAAAGTTGAGGAGGTAGTCTTTATCCTAAGAGTAGGAAGCCTTTGGAGGGTTTTAGCAGGGGCTTCCGATGGTGACATTTCCATCTGACTGAGTGAGAAGAATGTTTTGGAAAAGGTAGGAGGTGAAGGGCTCAACCAGAGGGTTTGTTTTTCAGTGTTTTTTCAACATATCTTCAGCAGTAGACCAAGAACTCCCAGAAAGCAGAGAATAAGTAAAAAAAAAATCGGGTCCTCAAGTAGCTTGTGCTCCCACGGAAGTATGCTTCTGGAAGAAACAAGACTTTATAATTATCACTAGACTTTGGGTACCACCATGTGTCAGGCAGAGCCCAGACAGACTCAGGCCTGTCCTCAAGTCTAGCGTGGCCTATAGTCAAGTAAACCCCGCCCAGGGATCTGCATCAAGTCCCACGGGGACACCGTGTTGGGTGCATGGCTGGCTCTGTAGAGGCTGGAAGGGCTTCTCAGCAGAGGTGGCATCTGAGCTGGGTCTTGAAGGATGGGGAGGAGTTTGTTGAGTGGCTAATTTTTGACCAAGTAATAAAGATCTCAACTTTCTTAAAGGACAGTCAAGTGAGGGATTAAAGTGGCACATGGGAGATATTTGTCATGACTTCCCCATGCCTGCTTCCCTGCTCTTATGTGTGACACCTGAACCCCCCATCCCATTCTCATCCCCAGCTGCCAACCCAGCAGCACTGGGACTTCAAATCTGTTCTGTCCTCTGACTCCTTCTTAACATAAAAACCTGAAGGAGACTTGGTAGAGTATTGCCATTAAGAGCGCATGGACCTGGCTTCAAATCAGGCTGCTGCCACATCAACTTATTAGGCAAATCACCTTGACTCACTTAGACCCTCGGTTTCCTCATCTGTTTGATGGGGATAGTAGCAGTATCTGTATTGCAACATTGATGGGAAGATACCTGTATAGTTAGGACACCGTGGCGTCTCAGCTCCAAAACCCTTCTGTACTCTGCTTTGTGATGACAGGGCTGGTCTCAGCGAATCCCATTTCTGCTAGTCCAGCTGGCTCTCTCTTAAATTCTGCCAGTGGGGGTGCTGGAGGGGGAAGATAAGACTTCTGCCTTCCTGTCTGCTTCCTGTGGGCTTCCTATCTGAAGAAAGAGATCAAGAAGGCTTCTCAGGGGAGATGACATCGGAACTGGGTCTTGAAGCAGGGAGGAGTGGCTATGAGCATCACCCCAGCAATGTTTTCACCTGGTTTGTAGTTTCCAACAAAGCATTAGGTTCATCACATCCAATCAGAGACACCAACTCCAGTCTGGCTGTGCCCCCTGTTTACGTGTCTGAGTTCCAATCATGAGGTCTCTCTCCCAAGCCTCTAACTTAATAATGGCAACTTTGCCCCTTGTGGTCCCTTATCCCTAGGGTAATAGCTGCTTTCTGAGGTTGCTAGCTTGGCTATGCTTTATAGTGCTCATTTTACCCTTTCAGTTACCAGGTTAACGACTTTATACCCAGTCAACAATCTTCTGTTAATTCTCTCTGTTCAAGCCGCTCATGTGGCTTCCGTCTCTTGGCTACACCCTGATTTTTTTTTTTTTCAGATTTTATTTATTTATTTGACAGACAGAGATCACAAGTAGGCAGAGAGGCAGGCAGAGAGAGGAGGAAGCAGGTTCCCCTCTGAGCAAAGAGCCCAATGCGGGCCTCGATCCCAGGACCCTGAGACCATGACCTGAACCGAAGGCAGAGGCTTAACCCACTGAGCCACCCAGGCACCCTGCACCCTGATTCTTATAATTAACTACATATATTAAATGTTTGGTGCATTCTAAACTCAATGAATACTGCTTCTTCTCTAGTCCTTTATGGATTCCTAACGTTCATTCATTTATTCCTTCATTCATTCAGCATATGTTGCTTCCTACTATGTGTCAGGCCGCATGTGAGGTACTGGAGTGCAGAGCTGAATAAGGCACAGTCCAGCCCTCAGAGAGCCTACAGTCTGAATGAAGGAGACGACCAAGGTCATGAGCCCCCCTCAGCTGTGGTTCTTGGCACCTCTTCCACGAAGCTCCCATTGCTGATCTCACTGCCTAGTTACTCCATGTCCCAGAGTGCCCAGAATCCTCATGTCCAACCATACAAGTATTCTTCATCTGGTATATTTTCAAACACCTGTTGAGAGACCTCCAGAATTAAGACTTGCGGTAAGGTTGACTTGATACTATTTTCTGTTGTTATTATTTAACTGCACATCTTACCACCCTTCTTAGATGGTAAATTACTTGAGATTTCCCCCAAATGCCTGGGATATGATAAAAGAACCCAAAAAGACAATGAATGAATGAATTCATCTATTTGATAAATATCCCTTGAGCTCTTCCTACGAAGCAGGCACTGGGATAGGTACTGGGAAGACCAGGACAAAGAAGATCGACGGGGTCTCTGCCCCCAGTGAATGGATGTCTGTCTGGTTCAGCAACTGCACAGCCTCTGAGGACCCAGACTTTCGTGGGGCAGGAAGTGCTTCCATTAGTCTGGTCTAAAGCAGACTTTTAGGCACATCCTCATCTTCCTTCCTAGTGAGCTGGCCAAAGTCTTCAGTGGGAGATGGCTGCCCATCTGATGTCCTGAGTGCTGGTGGCCAAAGGCTATATTTAAATACTAAACATTTGCATTTTTAATGTTGACTAGAATTGGCAAGGCTGTGATAACCTTTCCAAACTGATATTGGTTTTTACATGATTGAAACAGGCCTGGCCTCAGGCTTTTCTTAAATGGAAAATTTAAAGTATTTTCAATATCAGCAAGAGTGCAGAACCATCTCAGAACACTGTGCCCTGTTTGTAGTCTCAGAAAATATCACCTCCCTCTCTTATGCACACTCAGCACATTTGCCTTGTCAGCCTGTCAGCCTTCCCAACTTTCACTAGGTCCTCTTCACCCTTCTGGAGGATAGACGGCATGAGGACTACCTGTCTTGTCTCACTGGGTGCAGAAAGGAAGGAAATAAATGCTCAGAAGGATTTAGGGAAGCCCAGAGGTGCAGTGGAAGGAGTTTTGGCCTTCCAACTAGCTTCAGATATCTTTTTTTTTTTTTTAAGATTTTATTTATTTATTTGACAGAGAGAGAGCACAAGTAGGCAGAGAGAGAGGAGGAAGCAGGCTCCCTGCTGAGCAGAGAGCCTGATGTGGGGTTCGATCCCAGGACCCTGAGATCATGACCTGAGCCGAAGGCAGAGGCTTTAACCCACTGAGCCTCCCAGGCACCCTATCTCCAAATATCTTAATACCTGCTCTACACCTCTCGAGCTGGGTGGCTTGGACACATTGCTTACCTCTGTGCTCCTCCTTTTCCTCATCTATCACGTTGGAATACAAATGCTATTTCATGGGTTTGTATGACGTTCAAGTGTAATCTGTAAACACACTTAACACCCCATCCCTGGTATTTTGTTAATGCTCAGGGGACATTAGTTCTTGCCCTTCCCCGGGCAGTGACCTGATATCAAAATCAGGCCCCTTAGCTCCTGGCTCCAGTCTCTTTTCAAGAGGCTCACAGGACACAAATAGGCCCAAACATACATATTTGGGTTAAAAGCAGGATTTATTGCCATCTGCATTCTACTGTGACTACTCTCATTAACCGAATATGCCATGACAGCCTGTCTGAAGACTTCCTGGCATCTCTATTTTTCCTTGCCTGTTTTCATTGTAGTATAAGTCTCCACACCATCCAATATGGCAGCCAACGGGTACATGTGGCTGTTTAAAAATTTTTTGTGCAGCTATTTATATTTAAATTAATATATTTTTAAAAGATTTTATTTACTTCTTTGAGAGAGAGAGAGAATAGGGAGAGAGAGAGAGAGAGAGCATGAGAAGGGGAGGGTCAGAGGGAGAAGCAGACTCCCTGCTGAGCAGGGAGCCCGGATGCAGGACTCGATCCCAGGATACCAGGATCATGACCTGAGCTGAAGGCAGTCACTCAACCAAATGAGCCACCCAGGTGTCCCTTAAATTTAAATTAAATAAAATTTACAGTTCAGTTCCTCAGCCACAGAAGCCCTATGGCAAGGGCTCAGGGACCACATGGGGCTGGTAGCAACGAGCGCAACACAGGATACAGGCCTTGTCCCTCATCACAGGAAGTACTGTTGGAAAGTGTAAGACACAAAGAGTAAGAGAGGAAAGAGAGGAAATAATAAGAGAGAGGAGGGGAGAGGAGAGGACAGGAGAAAAGAGGTAAATTGGTTTTCCAGAGCAGTCCTCATCCATGCACATCTTTGCACGTGTTCATCCAAGCGTGGAAATCAATCTCTGTGTATTTGTACATTTTGAGGAAAGAGGCAAATTCTCTTCTCTGAAAGAGCCAGTGCCTGAGAATTTTTAAAATTTCGTTTCATTCAACAAATACTATCATTTAAAACTCAGATATGAACCTTTCGTTTCCTGCCTAAAATAGGTCTGGGGCTTTTTATAGCCTACTGAAAAGCCCTAGATCCCCACCATGTTTCCAAGGTCATCATGATGGACTCCCACTACCCTTCCGGGCTGCTTTCTCACTGTATTCTGTCCCCACTCACCGCAGACACACATGGGCCCTTGTCCCGTCTTGCCCGATGACCGCCTTTCCTGATGTACCTCGTGTTCAGTACTCCACCTTAGCTTCTGCTGAGCCCATTGCCAGGAATATCCAGGAAAGCATCAACTCCACCTACAGACACTGGTGAAAACTCAGCTCAGGTGCGTCCTCATCCCTCTTCCTCCCCCAGTTCTGCTTGTCCGATGTACTTCTAGGTCCATCATTTTTTTCAGAGCATTTGCTCATTTGTATCCATGTCTCTTTCCCCATCTCTATCCACTGTATCCCCCAGCAATAGTGATTCTCAAACTATGCATGGAGAAAATACCAGATTTGTTTCTTTGTTTGTTTAGTCTTTGTAAATTTCCAATTTCCAATCCACTGCAGACTGATGATTTTGTAAAATAAAAGGAAAGTTTTTAAAAACGCAAAGACACAAAATACAAGCCCTAGTTACTTTATTGTTAGACTCAAATTCTTAAAAAGTTTTCCAAACTCTTACTCTCAATTTCTGTTCTTTTCTCGTCTTTGATCAATAACAGTTTTCAGGCCACCCTTGGAAGAGTGATGCCCTCCAGGCTCTGTGAGAAACTCGACACATAGACACACTTTATGGAATCCTTTGGAAACTTTCTGCCAGTGTTCTTTCAAATGTCTGAGGGGATGCACAGAGGAGTGTCTTTGTAGAGGGGTCTGGCCGATGGTGATGCAGGCAGATTTGGGGGGTAGATCCCAGTTCTCTCTAAGTGGCATCATGATCCTTGCTGCGTGACCTGAATGTGGACTTAACGTAGTCTGAAGGTAGTCTGAGGTTCTTAAACTTCTTTGTGCCATGGATTTCATTAATAGTCTAGTGAGGCCTATGGATCTCTTCTCAGAATGTCTTAATGTTTAATGTCTTACATGCAGAAAATAAATCCACAAGATTATAAAGGAAGTCAATTATGCTCCATACAATTATTAAATGTGTGGTACAGGAGTGTCCCTTTATTAACACATTAAAATAATATCTGGTGGTGAGCAAAATATGTACTATAATTCAAAGTATTGATGGGTGTAAAACTATATTTCAAGTTTCCTACAACTGTACTGTGATTTGAAAATACCCGTGATTTCTGTTATGATCACCATAGATATGTCTAATCCTATTGTCATTTGTCACTTATGTTCAGGAACTGTTTAATTTCAGCAATTTTTTCCATCATCTGAGGTCCAGACAAAATGTCTCCTAACTCATTCATTGATTCAATAAGTATTTATTAAGTACTTTCTATGTACCAGGCATCATTCCAGGAAAGGCAAAGTTTCTGCCCTCACTGAGTTTTCACTCTGGCTGTGAGTCAGATAACAAATAAATTAATTTGGGGTGCTCAGGTGTTGTAGTCCGATGAGCTTCTGACTCTTGGTTTTGGTTCAAGTCATGGTCTCAGGGTTGTAGAATGGAGCCTCGTGCTTAGCACTGAATCTGCTTGTCCCTTTCCCCACTCTCAGCTCTCTTGCACACTCTCCCTAAAATAAATAAATCTTAAAAAAAAAAATCAATATCGTTAATTCTCCGTATTTGCAGCAGTTACATTGTACAAAGTCACTGTGAACCAGGCTCCTACAGGAAATAAAGGGTTACGTTCTTTGAGTCTCTGGTCACATTTTCATCAACTGATCAATATATAACCTTCTTTTATGTGTGTTTCCGTTTAAAGACACCTCATGTAATATATATTGTTAATTTGCTAACATTGCCTTCATGGCCAACAGCCCTGTAAACTATAACTACATGTAACAGTCCCTCAGAATAATACACTGCTTAAACTATAACTTTAACTAATGAGGAGTTGTACTGGTCACGCAAGCATGCTTAAAGATGACCTTGAGGAAAAACACGTACTAGCAGCATGCCTGTGGTGGAGAGGATGAGACACGTCCTTGAAGCCAAACGGCTGGGAACGCCCTGTTTCCCTTTTTCTCTCCGCTACCTCAGAGAAAGCCTCCTACTAAGGTAATCCACTTAAGTGCGTTTGCACAACTAGGAATCCTCTGCTGCTGGACCAGACACACCTCACTCCTTCTCTTGTTTACTTTGTTTACCTCTAAAACTTGTGACCAACATGTGACTCACACTCCTTCTTGTTTACCTACTAGACATATGGCTAATGTATAACCTTTCCTTCTCCTTTGTTGTCTTGTATCTAATAAATACAGGATTGAGGAGTTGTTTGGCGTGACAGTCCTTCTTTTACAGCTGACTTGTTTGTGCCTCGTTCTTCTGCCGTGCACGTTAGGAAAGCAGCAACTACAGGCCCGAATGAAGCTTATCCAGCACGTGTATTTTCTCCATCAGGCCCCACAGCTTACTTACTTCAGAGCACTACGCAGCATTTCAGCACTATGCTCAGGGGCCATTTTAACCAGTAAAACACCAAAAAAATAAAATAAAAAATAAAACACAAACATGTGAAAACATGGCACTAAATAGACCATAAAAAAGACTCACTTCTGGGATAAGAGCTGAAACAAGGAGGCAGAGGGTTGCCTTGCTTGACCTCAGCTGGGAACACACTCATCAGGTGACTCAAATTTTTTCTATCTTTGGGTGTCCATGAAAGACCATGAGAACACCAGAAGAATCGATTTTAGGATCATAAATGAATTTTAACAAGTAACTGGATTCACACAAACAGAATCCACAAATAATGAGGATCACCTATAGATGCACAGTATCATGGTAGGTAGTAAGGGAAATAAAGAGAAATTATCACAGGGTAAAGCTGGCGGTTAATTGAAATGGTCAAATTTAGAATGTGTTCTGAAGATCGAGAAACAAGATTGACCCTAGAATTGGATGTGGAGTATAGGGGCGGGCAGGGGGGTGAGTCCAAGATTTTTGTCCTAAGCCACTGGGTAACTGATGATACCATTTGAGGTTGACTGAGATTGAGAACAGTCAATAAGTGAGCATGGACTACACGTTCCTTAGTGCACATGATGCTTGTGCTGCAACAGTGAACACACAGAAGCATGTTTTGCCTGGAGTAACATTAGGAACAGCCCCTAGGAGGTATCATCGTTCTTTTATTAAACAGATTGTCCCCCAGTGCAGAAAAGGAACTGAGTCGTGCTCTGCACAGTAATGGGGCTCATTGACTCCAGAGGTAGGGAAGACATTCTGGCAGTTCCAGAATTCTCTCCTGTAATAAGGCTTTACAATGGTTATACTGTGTCCAAAAAATGTTATCTGTCATCAGAAAACATGTATTTCCTTAATTTAGCCAGACCACTAATGAAATGGCTGAGGAGGACTAAAACTCATGCTGGTAGAATGTGGAAAAGGAAGTCTAACCTGTAGGATCCTCACTCGTCTTTTTTTTTTTTTTTTTTTAAGATTTTATTTATTTATTTGAGAGAGAGAGATGGCAAGTGAGAGCAGTTGTAGGGGGTGGGAGGAAGAAGAAGCAGGCTCCCCACTGAGCAGGGAGACAATTGTGGGACTTGATCCCAGGACCTCCGGACCCTGAGACCATGACCTGAGCTGAAATCAGACGCTCAACCAACTGAGCCACCCAGACACCCCCCTCCCTCATCTTTAACCATGGGACCTGGAAACCCTTTCCCCAGATGTTCTTAAGTCTTGGTGACCATTGGTTGGAGCCTTGTGGCCTTACCTAGAAGCAAATAACTCAGATTAGGTATTACTTGGGGGAGGGATGAATGAGCTCAGTGACTGATACCCTTCCTTGAAGGTGGGAAGATAGCTCTTCTTTGAAAAGTGTATGTTGGGGCACCTGGGTGGCTCAGTCAATTAAGCATCTGCCTTTGGCTCAGGTCATGATCCCAGGGTCCTGGGATCGAGCCCCATGTCCGCTCCCCACTCAACAAGGAGTCTGTTTCTCCCTCTTCCTCTGGCCTTCTCCCCTACTAGTTCTCTCTCTCTCTCTTCTCTCTATCAAATAAATAAATAAAATCTTAAAAAAAAAAAGAAGAAGAAGAAAGTGGATGTTGAGTCAGATGGTTAGTGCTTAGGAGAGAAGATACAAACAGAACCTGGTTAGAAGCAGGAAGTGCTCACCAGGAGATCTACTCTGTGAAGGGTGCAAGTCTAAGGGTGCCCAAGTCTAAATGTTTCCAGTCTTCCTCTGGTGGAAGTCATGTATACCTGCATAGCATGGAAGGGTAGCCTCAGGAAGACCTAAAAGGCCTGGTGGTCAGGGAAGGGAGACTATGCCTCTCAATCTTCTGGTGCCAGTGGGGAAGGTCTCATTCTATCAAGTTACTATGAGTTTCAAATACCAGCAATAAAGAGAGGGAGCCCACAGAGGAAATGGGAATACCTGGGAAATATACATGATACCAGCCATAGTGGACAACCCAGAGAGATACAATGGGACCAGACCTGTGGGTCTGTAAGTTAAAGAAAGCTGTCCTCTGAAAGGGGAAATGGGTACCTGACATCTGAATTACACATTCCTACCCTTCCCCCTACCATTAAGCTGTGAGTTCCTTTAAAAAATTTTTTAAATTATTATTATTTTTATTGAATCGTAGTCGACACACAGTGTTACGTTAGTTTCAAGGGTACAGCATAATGATTTGACAACTCTATGCATTCTGTTGGGCTCACCACAAGGGTAGCTACCATCTGTCACCATACAGTGCTATCACAATACCATTGACTATATTCCCTATGTTATACCATTCTGCCTGTGACTTACTCATTCCATAACTGAAGCCTGTATCTCCCACTCCCCTTCACCTATTTTGGTCCCCCTCCTCCAACCCCCTCCCCTCTGGCAACCATCATTTTGTTCTCTGTATCTATGAGTCTGTTTGTTCTTTTCTGTTCTTTGCTTACTCATTTGTTTTGTTTTTTTTAGAGTCTACATATGAGTAAAATCATATGGTATTTGTCTTTCTCTGACTTATTTCATTTAGCATAATATCCTCTAGGTCCACCCTTGTTGTTGCAAATCTTTTTTACATCTGAGAAATATTCCATTGTATATACACCACATCTCCTTTGTCCAGTCATCTATCAGTGGACGCTTAGATTGCTTCCATATCTTGGCCATTATAAATAATCCTGCAGTAAACATTGGGGTACACATATATTTTCGAATTGGTGTTTCATTTTCTTTGGGTAAATACCCAGTAGTGGAGTTACAGGATCATAGGCTAACTCTATTTTTTTGTTTCTGAGGAGACTCCATACTATTTCCACAGCACCTCCACCAATTTTCCCACCAACAGGACACAAGTGTTCCTTTTTCTCCATATCCTCACCAACATTTGTTATTTCTTGTCTTTTTGATTCTAGCCATTCTGACAGATGTAAGGTGACATCTCACTGTGGTTTGATCTGCATTTTGCTGATGATGAGTGATGTTGAGCATCTTTTCATGTATCTGTTGGTCATCTGTATGTCTTCTTTGGAAAAATGTATATTCAGGACCTCTTCTTTTTTTAAAAATTGGATTATTTGGGGGTTTTTGGTGTTGAGTTGTATTATATATATATATATATACACACACATATATATACATATATATATACACATATATATATACATATATATATGATATTTATCCCTTATCAGCTATATCATTTACAAATATCTTCTCCCATTCAGTAGGTTGTCTTTTTGTTTTGTTGATGGTTTCCTTCACAGTGCAAAAGCTTTTTATTTTGATGTAGTCCCATTGGGTTATTTTTGCTTTTGTTTCCATTGCCTGAGGAGATGTTACTAAAGCCAATGTCAAAGAAATAGAAAAATGTTACTAAAGCCAATGTCAAAGAAATTACTGCCTGTTTTGTTTTTTTTTTTTCTAGGAGTTTTATGGTTTCAAGTGTCATGTTTAGGTCTTTAATCTATTGTGAGTTTGTTTTTGTGCATGGTACAAGAAAGTGGTCCACTTTCATTCTTTTGCCTGTAGCTGTCCAGTTTTCCTGGCGCCATTTGTCAAAGAGACTGTGTTCCTTATTGTATATTCTTGCCTCCTTTGTCATAGATTAATTAACCATATAAGCTTGGATTTCTGGGCTTTCCATTCTGTTCTCTTGGTCTGTGTGTCTATTTTTGGGCTAGTACCATATTGTTTTGGTTACTACAGCTTTGTAAATTATCTTGAAATCTGGGCTTGTGATACCGAGGTGTGAGCTACTTGAAAGTAGACAAGATTCCTTATTATGCTTAGTCTCCCCAGTGTCCAGTCTGGGACCTGGCACATAGGGAACTCTCAGTAGCTATTTAAATGAAAGGTGGAGGAAGAAAGGAAAGATGGAAGGGAGGAGGGAAGGAGAGGGGCTGTTAGAGACACTGAAGAGCTCCAAATAATAGAATTTTACAGCATCATGGTCCTTTAAAAATTATACCTTACAATCCCTTGTTTACAGATTTAGAAGTTATATAATATCAAATTCATGCATTCTCTCATTCGTTCATGTATTTGGTTGACTATCTGTCTCCTCAGCAACCAGGCACCAAGTTTGGCACTGGGAATGCGAAATGAATGGATGGTGTCTCCTCACTCTCAGGCAGATACAAACGTCAATGTGACGCATATGCAGCAAGAACACAAATATGAGGGCACAGAGGAAAGACTAATTTATTCTGCTCGAGAACGGAGGTCGGGGCTAGAGGGGGAGGGAAAGGTTTCACGAAGAATGTGGTAGTTGTGCTGGACAATGGAGTCTGGCTAGGGCTGGACAGAGTAGAACAGGAGAGAGGAAAGTCAAGGGAAAAGAAGGACTAAAGGCACAAAAGTGAAGCCTCTGTCTGGAGAATGGCAAGTGGTCCCCTTGCTGGAAATTTAGGGGCATAGGGGGATAGTGGCTGTAGGGGTGGTGGGAAGTTTCAAGTTCAGATGACTAAACAGATATTGTTGCCATTCATTAAGAGAGGAGATTTAAGATGTAGGGTAAGTTAAGGGCAAGAAGCAAGAATTCAGTTTAGCACATTCCCATAGGACAACTGGGAAGATGCCTGTTTCAACTGGAAATATGTCTGAAACTCAGGAGAGTGGATTTGGGAGTCATCAGGGTATAGGTGGTATTGAAAGCTATAGGGATGGATAATTGGCCTTCAGGCTGCTTGGGGAAGTGAGGATGGCCTCCATCAAGCATTAGAAACCACCACCTGACCAACTGGATATGACAAAATGTCCAGATATGGGACTGTTGTCAGGAAGAAGAGAGATGAGTAACAGCTGGAGTTGCTAAAAACTTCTTCCTAGAGAAGGTGGCTTGAATAGACACGGCAGGATGTGCAGGATTAGGAGACCAGGAGGAGGGCATTGCTGGGGAGAGAGAGCAGTGGGTGTGGCTACCAGGCAGGAAGGATATTAGCCCCCAAAGTGCATTCCCCCACAATGGTATAGCAATGGTATAGCCGGAGAGAGAAACAAGGAACTGATTAAAAAACCCACCTTGGTTGCCTTTGGGGAGCAGGGTGGAAGAGACACCTCTCTATACCCTTTTGCATTTTTGGAGTATTTTTACCTTGTGCACCAACTATTTCTTTTTAAAAATTGTTTAAATAAATCATTTGGCTTTGGCAGACCAAGAGGTGAGTCTGGTGCTGAAGGGAATCTCATGGATTCCATATCTAAGGGTCTGATTCCTGGGCAGCCTTTTAGGCAGGAGAGCAGGACAGTCTCTAACTGAGGGACCAGGACTGGTAGCTGTCGCTCTGAGGGTCTGCCCCAGGAGGATCTTTTGCATGGATGTGGTCACTGGTGAAGCTGAGTAAGTGAATGAACCCTCTAGAGAGTGGCTGAAGACAGATGAGAAATGGCTGCACACTGAGCTGGACAGCTTCCAGGTACACAAAAGTTTGCCTGAAAGATGGGCTGATGGGTCCAGTGCTGGATTCTAATTTCAAAACCTTGTCTTGTTACTTGCATGTTATGCCGCAGTAATAGTACCAAATCCTCAATGGCTCGATAATCAACACATCTTCCATAGAGTTGTTGTGAAAAATAAATAATTAAATAAGTTTTCAAAAAATCACCCATTTTTTGAAAACTTACTCTGTGCTGGGCTATGGAGCTCACCTAGTTTCATCCTCATACAATCCCTATGAGGTGGTTTCCATTATCCGCCCCCACCACCGCCCTTCTAAGTGTGGGATATAGGCACAGAGAAGTTCACTGATTGGTCCAAGTTCACACAATGAGAAAGTAGCTCACCCAAATGGACACTCAGGCTCCCTCGCTCTGGAATCTAGTCTCTATGCTAAAATACTCACTGAGCCCACAGCGAGACACATAGGTTAGGCTAAGTAATACTGCAGTAAGAAACAATGCCAAAGTCTCTGTGACATAACACACAAAAGTTTTTTCCTCTGTTGTACAGTGGGTTTCGTGCAGGGTGGCAAGTATGGCCCTTTGTAGCCACAGCTAGACACGGGTGACAGAGGCTTCCTCTTATCGTGTGCTTCTGTACTCACTGAGGCAGGAAAACGGAAGGAGGATGCTTTCACCCATCATGACACACATTACTTCTGCTCTTTCATTTGTCAAATCTAAGGCAGTAGGGAAGTGAAATTTGACCTTATGTCCTGAGGCAAGAACCAGAATATTTATTAATAGCCTAATGAGTGCACATAGGCCCTCGTTAAATGTTGATTGAATTAAAGCTGAATGACCAGTCTGGACCAGATGGAGGGAACTCCGCCTCACCTAGCTTTATGATAAAGTCTTTGAGAGTTTGCAAACATAAGCACTATCAGTTCTGCACAGAAGGCCGCCAGAGAACCACACTGCATCACAAATTCGGCACGTCAGGCATTTCTCTGTATGGTCTGCATGTTGCCAAGAGACCGCAGCAGGTTCTGGTTACAAGACTCAAACATTCCTGGAAAATGTAATTACTGTCCTCCAACCCCCGCCATTCATCCCCTCACCCCATCCCAGACCACCCTTTTAGGATTGTTTTTTCCTTTTCCCTTTCTAAATTTTCCCCTGTCATGTTCTTCCATAAACTCACATGAGGCACACCCAGAAGAAATGTGGCATGCTTGTTAGGTGGAATTCTCAAAACCATTTTCAAGGGTGCATTTCTGTGGCAGGAATTCCATTCACCATGTTGTGCAATCATCACCACTACCTACTTCCAAAACTTTTTATCACCCCAAACAAATATTCTGTACCTGTGAAGAATGAACTCCCCATGAAGGCTGAAATTTTTCTTCTCACTTTAAAGACAAGGATATATAAGGGTAGGCCATTTGCCCAGTGTCACCCAGGAAATAAGTGACAGAGACAGGATTTCTGACTTTAAGGCTTATGGTCTTCTAAGTACCTTCTGAGACCTCTCTGATAAGATCTGGGGAAGTCACTCATCATAGGATGATGTCAGCTATCTGCTGGAGGTGGGGTGCAGTTCTTAAAGCGGTGAGTGCCCCTTCAGGGATCTGAGGAATAAACTCTCCATTCCCTCAGGAACATTCCACAGACATTATTGAATAGCCGTAGGGTGTTGTGGTTTGAAAAGCGAGTACAAGCCTGGGCTGCAGGAGTTCACAGCAGAGAGAAGTGAGGCAGAAGCTGCTCATTTCCCCGCAGATTCTGTTTCCCTTCTTCTTAAGGACAAAACCAAACCAAATGAACAATTCAGAGTTTTAGCTGGGCTAATGGCTCCTAGAAATAAGGTGACATTTCCTAACCTCTCTTGTTAGAAAACGATGCCAAGACTATAGTCACGTGACTAAGTTCTGGTCAATGAGATGTAAGCATAAGTGATACGTGAAACTTCTCGGGAGTTTTTATAAAGGGAAGGAACCTATTTTTCTTCCATCACTCCCCCTACCCTGCTCCCTGCTGGTTAGAAATTGAACTGCACCAGCTGGAGCTGGGGCAACCATTCTGGGTCATGAAGTATAAGCCATTGACTGCAGATGGGGGAATGACAAGATGGTAGAAGTCCATGACAAAGTGGAAAACTGTACCATCCCTGGGCTCCATATTTGTCATTTATAAGAGAGGAAAAAAGAAGTTTCTACATTGTATGCATTTGTTAACTTTGGCTGCATCACAAACTACTTTAAACTTAGTGGCTTAAAACAGTTGTCTTATTTAGCTCCTGATTCGACAGGACAGCTGTGTGACTGGAGGATTAGCCAGAGCTTGTTGGTCCAATGTTGGCTTCATGTGTCTGATTGGTCCAGGGGGCTTCAGTGGGAATGGCTCATCTGTGTTCCATCTGGTCTTATCCTAAGTTAGGTTAGCCTAAGCTGCTTCACATGGCAGTCTCAGGGTCCAAAAAAAGGGAAGGCAAAGGCTGATATACAAGTGCTTTTCAAACTTTCGTTGGTATCACATATGCTCATGTCCCATTGGTCCATGCAAGTCACCCAAAGGCATAAACCGAGGAGTGACTCGTTGAAGGCCACTATTCCAAGGATCTCCGTTGTCTGAACTACTGATATTTTGGGATTTTTCTTTTGCAAACATCTGAATCCAGTCCTACCTTGTGTAGATGGTGGGTGACAAGCAGTCAAGGACTGCTCTGTTCACAATTGCCAGAATGTGAGTATAAAAAGCCTTTGTGGTATTTTTCAATGTTCAAATCACAGTGGCTTGACCTCTATCATCTTACTTGTCCTTATCTTCTTATCAGGATCATTTTACTATTATTGAGACTTAGCTATTGGATGGGAAACACAGATTTATAGTTTTGCTTTAAGGCAATACTATAAAAACATGAAAAGATCACTGACTATTGCAGTGGCTTTTGTTTAATGATGATCAAAAACAAGATTTTTTTTTTTTTTTTGAAAGAGCCTCATGAACATTCACACTCCCATTTAAGCAATACCACAGAGTCCTAAAAAGGTGTCTGCACTGGGGACATCTGTTCTGTCTCTCCTGGGCTGGTGCCCACTGCTCTGAAAGCAGCCTGAGGAGAGAGAAGTTCCTGGTCACTGCTGAAGACTCCTCGTGAAATTGCCACCTATCCAAGTAACGCTGAATCTGTCTATTTTTGTAAATGATGGCTGACATCCAAGATTCAGGCTCTGCAGGAGCCTGAGGAATATTCTTTGGTTTGTCAACACACACCAAGATAACCAGCTGATTAGGCCCACAAGAATTTCCTATGGACTTCTTTGCTTCAAACATTTATTTCACACTACTCTAGGAGGCAGTGTGGCATAGCCATTAAACATGAGCCAGAATATAGATTGGTTTAGAACTCAGGCCCTGTTACTTACAAGTTATGGGACATAGGCAAATGACTGAACAATGGTGTGGCTGCTCCTTTATCTGTAAAATGACCACCTCCCAATATTGGGCTGTTGCAAGGATTACAAGAAAGACACAAGCAAAGCCTTTAGAATTATGCTGGGTTCACAGTAAGCCCTCAGAAATATTAACTACTCCTGTTTTATTGCTATGTTCTGGGCCCTGAGCCAGTCAGGGTTTTCAGTGACATAATTCCAGCTCAGAGTGGTAGCTCAAGATGGTGAGAAGGTCATGGTCTCACTAGAAAGGAAGTTCCATGAGGGTAGGGTTGTTTGTTTTTCTGTTTGGTTTCATCTTGTATTTCCAGGGCCTTGAATAGTATCTGGACCATAGGAGGGGATCAACAGATTTTAGGTGAATTAATTTAAACAATTCAGGAGCTGCGCTTCCTCATACAGTATTCAGGTGGGGAGCAAAGGAGGGATGTCTGTAAAATGAATATAAAAATTAGATCAGCGAGACAAGTAAGAAATAAAATATGTGAAGAGCATGGAGTCCTACCAGCCAGTAAAGAGGCAGGAAAGAAGTTACAGGAAAGATTGTAAAATTTGACTACATGGAATAACTTCTTGTAACTCATGAACCAAATCATAAGAAAATTTGAGGATTTAAATTTCTGTGACCTAGAGGCACCTAGGTGGCTCAGTCATTAAGTGTCTGCCTTCGGCTTGGGTCATGATCCCAGGGTGCTCGGATCGAGCCCCGCATCAGGCTCCCTGCTCAGCAGGAAGCCTGCTTCTCCCTCTCCCACTCCCCCTGCTTGTGTTCCCTCTCTCGCTGTGTCTCTCTCTGTCAAATAAATAAATAAAATCTTTAAAAAAATAAATAGATAGGTAAATAAATAAATGAATAAATTTCCATGACCTAAAGACAAGATGGGGGAGGTGAACCTGAGTCTTCAGTAGCATCAGCCCAAGAGTACCATCCAACTTGCAGACCAGAGCCTCTGACTTTGAAACCTAAATCCTTAACCAGACTCTAGCCAAGACCCCCACTTGGCCTGAGATGGTGCATCTGCTCCATGCAGCTGGGGAAGTGACTGCTACTCAGGGAATTTTATGACCAAGTACAAAGACAATAAAGTAAATTAAGCCCATGGGATTAATAATTTCATGTGAGGTTTAGGAATAAGGGTTTTTGTTGTTGTTGTTGTTGTTGTTTTTTAAGATTTTATTTATTTGAGAGAGAGAGAGCAAGAGAGAGTGCATACAGGCAGAGGAGGAGCAGAGGCAGAGGGAGAAGCAGACACCTCCCTGAGCAGGGAGCCCAACCTGGGGCTCAATCCCAGGACCCTGAGATCATGACCTGAGCCCAGGCAGTTGCTTAATCAAAAGCCACCCAGATGCCCTAGGAATAAGCTTTATAACCATCATGAAAAATCATATATAATAGTTATTTATGGTGTTTGAATCATTTAAGAAAATTTGACATGTTAATTGTATTATTTTAATTGGATATGTTACTTTTAAAATGCATGAAGATTTGGCTAATTTTATGAACAGTATTTGTCTAGAAGATTGAAATGTTTTGAGTCCTTTTTAGATACCTTAGCTTTATAACTAGAATTTTCATGCTACAGAGGTTTTCTTTGTCTTATCAGTGAATCAGCCTTGTTGAGCATCTTGCTTGAAAGAATCAAGTTATTAAATTTAGGATTATAATTTAAAACATTTAAGGGGATTTAATTAACCATGATAGTTAGTTAAATGGGATAATTGTTTAAAGAAATATTATCAGTTAAACTTAACTAAATGTTAATTAAGGGGCAAATGAAATTGAGCTTAAAGGCTTAAGAAAAGCTGTGTTTTAACTTTACAACTTTATTAAATGGACTCTCCATGAAAACCAAGCCACTGCAAGTAACTCTTTCCATACAGAAAAGCCTCTGTCACATATTTTAAAAACTGAATTGACAAGAGAATGCTTCTAAAATCCACCAGATTGATTTTTTTCTTAAGTGTTGCTATTGTGAGTCTTCCTGTCTTTCCTTGTACTATTAAAAGTAAAACAAAACCTTACCTTTATATAACTATTATTTTCGATGCTCTTAGACTCCTCTAAGTCTCACCTGCTCACCAGATTGCCAGCCCCTCCCGGACAGAGACCATACACAACAGACACGCAGCTCTGTAGTGTTCCTCCCCAACTAACCCCAACAGCTAACCCCTTCTCAAAGTCAAACATTGTGCCCCTTGCCCCACATAATGGCCATTCAAAAAATCCCCTGTATGGGGAAAGTCAGCAGGAAGGGTGCTGATTCTTAGGGACAGTTCTGGAAATTCATGGGAATCTTTTAATTTGTTAGGATGGTTGCAAAGTCCTACTATCACTGGATGGATAGGGACCAGGGATGCTGAATTTTCCACAGTTGCAATGATGATGTTGATTAAGAGAAGTTTGTACTTTATTATATTTGAAACTTTATCAGGAGCTCTTTATCATTTTGGGAAAAATATCACAGTACCAATGGCAAATCAGTTCAAGGTGTTTGAGTTGTGAATCAGTACAACACTGTCCGTTTGCATCTGTGGGTGTCCATCATCCATGGTGATTCGGTAGACGACTGCAAGCGTATTACTTTACTTAACCTGACTGAGGGCATTCCCAAGCTCTTACATATTGAAATACATGTTATTTGATTAAAAGTTACTCTACTTTTATTCCTCCTTCATATGTCATGCAGGCATTAGATTCTCTTGTAAAAAGCATGTTTATGCACAGGTTATATTGTCTCTGAACTCCATTTCAGAATAGTAGAGGGGCATTGCATAATATTGGTTGGGTATCATGGGATTGACAGCCGCTATTCACATCTCAACCTCTTCTCTGAAAGTTCCCTTCACCTTCTTGAAACCTGGCTCTCTCCTGAGGACCCTGCTTCTTCTGTAGCCCTCACAAGTGGCAGTTGCTTTCTTCCCCTCCTCCTCTTCCCATTGGGCCCAGAAGCCAGCTGTGTGTTTGCTTCTTCCTTGTTTCCAGTTCCAGATCTTTGTTCCTCCCTCCTCTATGAAAATCTCCAGCATTAAAGCTCATAGCATCAGACAATAGCACTCACTTCTTACTGTAGGTTGGTGTCTTTAGATCCCTGGGTCTTTGGTCTTTGCTCCTTGAAGATTTTAGCCCATGTTCATTGCCACTCTCTCCAACAATATGCCTATCTCAAACTTTGGTGATTTCAATATTCATGGAAACAGAGGCGACTTTCAGGTAAAGCATAAGCAGAGACCAATCAGAAGCAAAGTTGTTCCCCTTGGAGGGCCTCAGCCTGCACCAGGTATTACACTTTAATTGCTATGGGAAGGTCCTGGGTCCTGGGGCAGGAGACCAGTGTGGCCGAGGCAATGGAGGAGCATCAGGGGACTCAGATGGACTCATTAACCAATGGGTATGAAACAATGTCAACATTTTAACAACTGAAATGGATGTACAGATCAGATCCCCTAGCTGATTCCTTGCCCTCTTCTCCCCATATGACCTTGTCCTCCACTATACCTCAGCCACCCACCCCCATTGTCTTATGCTAGACCCATAAATAGTAAGTGTACCCCCTCTATGATCTACATTGTAAGCATCCCACTCTTAGACCCCCATCCTTCAAGCTTACTCCTCATACAGCTCCATTTCCAACAATTCAGTCACCTTATCAGAACCTGCTATTCATTATTTCTCCCATTTTTCTACTATGTTTCACCTTTCTCATGCCTTCTCTTCTTTTGCCCAGATTAGATTCCACAGTATATCACCATAATCATTCCTTTGTGCACAAAACTCCTTTACCCTAGTCTTCCTTTTTTTCACCAGCCTGGCAAAGCCAAACTAAAGTAAATCCAAGTCTTCACTTGCACCAAGCCTGCACTATGAGCTTGAATGTAGCGGGAGAAAAACTACACCACCAGGCCGATTGGTCTCACTTTAAATTCGTGATCAGTGACTGTGAGTGGGCCATTAGTGGATACTCCTGCCACATTATCCAGGCCAGTTACTTTCCCACTCTGCTAAATAACCAGAATTATCTTAAACATCTCTTCCTGTCTCTTCAAACCTCCAAAACTCCTCTGCCCTTCTTAACCAAATCTAATTGTTCTCAAGGTTTTTTGGTCTTAAGACTCCTTTAAGCTCTTGAAAACTGAAGACACTAAAGAGCTATTGTTTACACATAGGTTATATCTACTTGTATTTATTATATTAATATTAACTGGGAAATTTTAAACATATTTACAGTGTATTAATTATTTAAATAATAATAATAATATTAAATTAACATATTATTGAAATGAATTACTCAAACAGTGAACTCTGACCTTACACAGATACAGATAAGTAGTTGGAAAAGGGAATATTTTAATAGCTTTTTCGGATAATTGAGGTTGTTTTTCTTTGATAGCACACAAGAATTTGACAAGTGAGAATTTCTTGAAGGTTGGTTGCAGTGTGGATTTTAAACCATATTACAAATATTAATAAAAGGAAACTTCCTTTCAGATGGAGTCAGAGGTGGGGGGTGGGCAGTTTTGGTGCACTACTACTTGATGTCAGTTGCAGACTCAATAGGAAGGGAGGACATTGCCTCTGGATACTACCTTATCAGCCCAGCAGGAGACAGAAAGATTTTCCTTTTCCTAGCAACAGACTAGCCAATGAGAGCCTATCACAGTTCAGCCAATGAAAAGCCATTATACTTCAACTGCCAGTTTCTTCCAATGGACTTTTTTTTTTTTTTTTTTAAAGTAAGCTCTGCGCCCAATGTGGGGCTTGGATTCACAACCCTGAGGTCAGCAGTCGCATGCTCTACCAACTCAGTCAGCCAGGTCCCCCTCCAATGGAGTTTTGTTTATAACAGCCTTCCCAACTGCCCCCCTTTCCTCTATAAAAGAGCGATCCCTCCTGTGCTTTTGCCTCTGGTTCTCCTGCAGCTTGCTTGTCACAGGTTACAATTCTCTCCTATTCCAAATAAACCTATTTTGCAGGTGAAATAACTGGCAGTTTTGTTTTTTCAGGTTAATATTACTTGATGATGAGACGTGCAGTCCAGAGAGGGCCCTCAACAGCTCCAAGCTTTGTGAGTAAACAGGTGTCGGTGCCCAAGGGCCAACTGGACTCACTGCTTTCTCACTGACCCTGGAATTTAAGGATAGGTTTTATCTTGGATTTCAAGCTCCACCTGTGTGTCTGAGCTCTACAGGCTCTATTCAGGATCTGGGTTTTTTGATTTTTAAGATTTTATGTATTTATTAGAGAGAGAGTGCACACGTGTGCACTCCCAGGAGCATTGGGGGAGGGACCGAGGGACAGGCAGACTTCCCATTGAGTAGAGAGCCCGAGGCGGGGCTCCTCTCAGGGCTCTGCCTGGGGCTCCATCCCAGGACCCTGAGATCATGACCTGAGCATAAGTCAGGTCATGCTTAACCCACTGAGCCACCCAGACATTCCCTATTCAGGACCTGTTTTAAGGCCTTGTTTGTTTTTTTCTCTGAGAAGACTTGTTTGACCTTCAGTCTGGTTCATTTTCAGAGTGAAACTGCACCTCTTGGAACTGTACCAGTTGGCTGTGTGCTGGCCTTCAATCTTACTCCTTTTTGGGATTGAACTCTTCCTACTGAGTCTGTGCTGGCCTTTGGTCTGATTCCTTCTGGAACTAGGCTGTTCCTGTTAGAACTGCTATTGAGGAATTTTTCCCTTTGCTTTAGAGAAAATCCTTGAAGAAATGGAATCCCAGTTGTCAAAATGCTTTGAGGGTGCCCCTCTTCCCCTTACTGGGACTCTGGCCAGTTTTATGTCTAAAAACTATGCTGACCCCTCATGCACACGTAAAACTAAATGGACTAACTTAACAAACAGTAACTTAGTACATCAGTCTCCATTATGGGGAATTTTCCATCTCCCCAAACTTGTTTTACTCAAAATTAAATTAGAAAGCCAGGGTTCTTAGAAGAAAAGAAAAGGAAAAAAAGCTGAATGGGATGCCTATTTTTTTTTATTAATTATTTTTATTAACATTAATGTGTTATTTGCCCCAGGGGTACAGGTTTGTGAATCTTCAGGCTTATACACTTCACAGCACTCACCATATCATATACTCTCCCCAGTGTCCATCACCCAACCACCCTCTCCACACCCTCCCTCCCCCCAGCAACCCTCAGTTTGTTTTGTGAGATTAAGAATCTCTTATGGTTTGTCTCCCTCCTGATCCCATCTTGTTTCATTTTTTCCTCCCTACCCCCCAGACTCCCCACTCTGCCTCTCAAATTCCTCATATCAGGGAGATCATATGATAATTGTCTTTCTCTGATTGACTTATTTCACTCAGCATAATACACTCTAATTCCATCCACATTGTTGCAAATGGCAAGATTTCATTTCTTTTGATGGCTGCATAGTATTCCATCTCTTTATCCATTCATCTGTTGATGGACATCTAAGTTCTTTCCATAGTTTGGCTATTGTGGACATTGCTGTTATAAACATTTGGGTGCACGTGCCCCTTCACACCACTACATTTGTATCTTTAGGGTAAATACCCAGTAGTGCGATTGCTGGGTCATAGGATAGCTCTATTTTCAACTTTTTGAGGAACCTCCATACTGTTTTCCAGAGTTGCTCTACCAGCTTACATTCCCACCAACAGTGTAGGAGGGTTCCCCTTTCTCCGCGTCCTCTCCAACATTTGTCGTTTTCTGACTTGTTAATTTTAGCCATTCTTACTGGCGTGAGGTGGTATCTCACTGTGGTTTTGATTTGTATTTTCCTGATGCTGAGTGATGTTGAGCACTTTTTCATGTGTCTGTTGGCTGTCTGGATGTCTTCTTTGCAGAAATATCTGTTCATGTCCTCTGCCCATTTCTTGATTGGATTATTTGTTCTTTGGGTGTTGAGTTTGATAATTTCTTTATAGATTTTGGAAACTAGCCCTTTATCTGATATGTCATTTGCGAGTATGGGATGCCTATTTTAAATGGTATCTCCAGACTTTCATATGTTTACAGGATTCTAAGTCTGCCTCTTTGCAAAATACTATTTCTATTTTTTTAAAAGATTTTTTAATTTATTCACTTGGGAGAGAGAGAGCATGAGCAGGGGGGAGAGGCAGAGGGAGAGGGAGAAGGAGACTCCCCACTGCGCAGGGAGCCCCGATGCTGGGCTGAGCCCAGGACCCCAGGATTATGACCTGAGCTGAAGGCAGCGGCTTAACCCACTGAGCCACCCAGGTGCCCCCAAAATACCATTTCTAATTAACTGAGGCAAACAAATAGTTGAAAGGTGTTAAAATGGCTTGAGATCTCTTTTCCCCTCCCTCATCTTCATCCACAGACACATAGCATCGCCCTGTGCTCAGGCCCTGCCTCCAGCACCATTTTCCTCTTTCTCTCTGCTGAACTTACCTTTTCTTCAAAATCAAACCCCACCCCTCCTCTCCTAAACCTATTAAAACCTGCCTCTTTAAAGTTAAGTCTTCCAAAGATCTAAATAAACCTCAGGTTTCTTGTGTTCTCTGAACTAAGGCTGAATTACAAGCCATAGTTAAAAGAGTTTCCTAAAGTGACTGAGGACCCTCATAAGTTTGCTGAAGAATTTAATACACTTATTCAAACTTAGCAATCTGGTTTCTTATGTTTATATCTGTTAGTCCACATGTTTGTTGGTGAGAACCAGACCCAACTTTGGTTGGAACTAGCCAGAAGGGAAAATGCTGAGTGGGATTGAGAGGAACAAACCCCTAACTTTTGACAAGATGCTAGAACATTCGCTAGAAATCTCCACTGAGCAATTATGAAAGGATAACAATCAATAGAAACCATACTTTGAATTTTGATCTTTTTCCAGGGTAGCAACATAGTACATACTCTCTGGTAAGTGGGCAGGAGCAGTGAATGCTTCTCCCTCAGCCGGGGCAGTCATAAAGGTAAACAATCAATGCTCTTACAGCCATTCTGTGCCTCTATGACCATTCTGTTTTTCACTTTCAGTACAGTAGTCAATAAATTACATGAGATATTTAGTACCTTATTATAGAATATGCTTTGTGTTAGATGATTTTGTCCAAGTGTAGGCTACTGTAAGTGTTCTGAGCACATTTAAGGTAGGCTAGGCTAAGCTGTGATGTTTGGGAGGTTAGATGTATTAAATGCATTTTGACCTGTGATATTTTCAACTTCCAAGACTTTATCAGGACATAACCCCATTGTAAATTGAGGAAGATCTGTATACAAGATTTTTTAAAATCGCATATGTTAGTATCACCACTAATCTCATCAGAGGTCTTTAAGTATTGGGAAACTGTCAAGCTCATGGGGGCAAATACAAATTTCCCCAAATTTTAAGTTCTGCAGCAAAGCTTGAATTTTATTTTCTCAAAATAGCTCACAAATATCTCCTGCTTAATAGGCACACTTTGTCCATTCTTTATAAAATGTCTGCCAAATATTCAAGTCTGAATAACCAATGTTGGTCTGTCTGTTCTTCTTTCAAATGGTGTTCCATATGTGAAGAAGCTAGGTCTGCTCTCATTTCAAGCAATTGCCAACAGTGCTTTTCCTCGAAAGGGCTATTGTACTTGGTATGCAGCAGAAGTGTTGAATATGTACTTCCCATTCAATACAGAATATTAAAAATATGTGTACTAAAAAAAACCTGTATGTGTACTCAAGGAATGAGAGTTCATAAAATTAATAATTTTTACTGCTTCTTCAAGGATGTTCTTCATTAAAAAATTTTTTCTTCAAAGTGTGTGGTGGCAAAGAATCTAGTGACTAAGTAGTGTAGGGTGGCACCATCGCTTAGATTAATGCTAAAGCACCAGCAGTTATGTCCACCGTCGCTTTTACACCATCCGGACAAAAGTCAACAGTTTTTACTAGATAAACTGAGCCATTCAAAAATGTTACTTAACACTTTTTTTTTTAAGATTTTATTTATTTATTTGACAGAGAGAGAGAGAGAGAGAGATCACAAGTAGGCAGAGAGGCAGGTGGGGCGGGGGGCAGGAAGCAGGCTCCTGCTGAGCAGAGAGCCCGATGTGGGGCTGGATCCCAGGACCCTGAGATCATGACCTGAGCCGAAAGCAGAGGCTTAACCCACTGAGCCACCCAAGCTCAGTGTAAGTAACCAAATGTTACTTAACACTTTGAAAATTTCAATACCACTTGTGTTTATCATCTTCACATAATGGAAGATCTCTGATGGTTACTTGGTGCTGAACCTGAATACAGGCAAGACTGCAAGTCTAGGCATATACATAGGTTTGTTTTCAGGCAAACGTTCAGCTTTATAGAAGAGATACTAACTCAGTCTTTTTGTTCGCAGCTAAGTCTTTACTTTGTTACTGAATCATTGAAAGATGGCAGTTCTGTGATTTCTGTTACTGACTTCGATCCAGCGATCATTCAGCAATGTGAACTCTACAAGGTTTTAGTAGTCCCTCTGCTATTGTGTGTACTTTTCCAGCCAATGAAAGTACAATAATTTCCCTTGTAAGGCACGTCTGTAGTTTTTTCATTTCTAGTTTGAAAAGTCATAACAAACAATTATTGGATTTTAAAGAGCTCATCATATCTACAGTTAAAATATTCATTTTGGGGTGTCTGACTCTTGATCTCAGCTCAGGTCTTAATCTCAGGGTCATGAGTTCAAAACTCACACTGGGCTCCAAAAAAATACTTGATTTTTCTTTGTACTCTATGACTGGCCCCAATATGATGCTGCAACTTAGGGAACTCCATATACTGTCAGAAAATGCTCTCTTGTGTAAAAATACTAAGATAATTATTAACATTTATAAAGTACAGGAAAAGATAGCTTTTTGCCATATTTTTACTTCTTATTTACAGTTTTGCCAGTGTCTTTAGAGTAGCTAATGGTGGCAGGCTCTGTGGGAACAGAAGGAGAGAGCCCACGACTTTGCTAGTTTAAGATTGTTGTTCCAGCAAATGTGAACAGTGGACGAGACATATTGAGCAAGGAGATTCTGAAAGTGAAAGAGCCATGAGAGTACTGAGATGAACTCTCCACACACACCTAGCTGACTAGAAGAGACTTAAGAGAGCCTGGTAAAAAGTGAAAGCCAGGGGAGACTTGGAACTGGTTGCAAAGTTGAAAGCATTCTCCAACCTACATATAGTTCGATAGGCAGAGAATGGAAGCTTTATAGGTTGGATGTGTTAGAGAATAACTTGAACTGTGCAAATCATCAGCTAACCAGTGAACTACACGGGCATGAGATGACCCCTAGGAGGTCAGGCTTAAAAATAATTATAATTAGAGTAAGAAGCCAGAAGACATATCAGTGACTGCACACTGTGGAGAGATTCCATAGTACAAGTACAGGCTAGTTACAAAAAAAAAGAGAAAAACTCAGAAAAATAGAATCAAATCACTGCAAAGTATTATCTAAAAAGCCCAATTAAAAAAAAAAGCCCAATTTTTAACCAAAATTACTAAACCTATAAAATACAGGACAGTGTGATCCATGCTCAGGGAATAAAGCAACCAATGCAAACTGTCTCTAAATGGGCCAAGACGTTGAATTTAGCAGGGGGACTTCAAAGAGGCAATGATAAGTATATTCAGAGAATTAAGAGAAAATATACTGACACTGAGTCAATGAAGAGGAAGTCTCAAAAGAGACATTAAAACTCTAAAAAAAAAAGAACCAAATGGAAACTCTAGAATTGAAATATACAAAAATTAAAATAAAAAATTCACTGATGGGTTCAATGCCAGATTTAAGAGGAAAGAAAGAAGAAGCAGAAAAAGTAGCAAATAATCTGAAGAAATAATAACCAGAAATTTCCCAAAACTGTCAAAAAGTATTTACCTAAAAATACAAGAATTTCAATCGACTCTAAGCAGAATAACTACCAAAAGGACCACGTTTAGGTCACCTGGGTGGCTCAGTTGGTTAAGTGACTGCCTTCGGCTCAAGTCATGATCCTGGAGTCCTGGGATTGAGCGAGTCTCACATCAGGCTCCCTGCTCAGCAGGGAGTCTGCTTCTCCTGCTGACCTCTCTCATGTTCTCTTTCTCTCATTCTCTCTCTCTCTCTCAAATAAAATAAGTAAAAATCTTTTTTAAAAAGGACCATATTTAGACATTTAATAGTCAAATTGAGAAAAGAAAAGGGCAGAGATAATTTTTTTTACTTTTTTTTTTTTTTTAAAGTAAACTCTACACCCAATGTGGAGCTTGAACTCACGATTTCGAGATCATGAGTTGCATGCTCTATTGATTGAGCCAGCCAGGTGCCCCAAGAGATAGATTTTTGACAGCAGCAAAACCACTCATTATGTACCAGCGGAAACAAAATTACCACTAATGGCTGACCTCTCATGAGAAACAACAGAGGCCAGAAAGCAGTGGAATGACATGTTTAAGATGCAAACAAAAAACTGTCAGTGAAGAATTAGGTTTCTAGGAAGACTGTCCTTAACACTTCTACATCCAGCAAAACTGTCTTTCTGAAATGAAGGTGAAATCAAAACATGTCCACATAAGTGAATGCTGAGATGACTCATTACTAGAAGATCTGCCTAAAGAAATACCAAAGGAAATCCTCCATGCCAGAAGAGAATGACATCAGACAGTAACTCAAATCCAACTATATGTGTGTTTAAAGCAATATTTATAGCCGGGTATTGCTGAGTTTATATAGATATAATATAGATGTGATAACAAAGGCGCAAAGGAAGGGAGAGGAAATAGAGCTTTACTGGAGCAAAGTTGCTATTTTTTTTGCCAGAAGTAAGTTGGTATTAACATAAAACAGATTGTGACAAGGTAAAGATGGAGGTGTATGTTGCTTCCAGGAGTCAGGCCTCACCGAACTGACGGAACATAAAGGGACAGAAGAAGACATACTGCAAATATAGCAGTCAGAAGCAAGCTGGTGTACGAAAATGAACATCAGACAAGGTGGACTTTGAGATGAAGAATTTGATAGTAACAGGTGGATTTATGCACAGTAATGAAGAGTCTACCAAAAAGATGTGACGACTATGAGCTTGTATGTCCTTTTTGATGTTTAGGAATCTTGCAGTAGCTCTGTTCTAAAGCTATTTTTCTAAATTTTTTTCTAATAATTCTCTTTTGTTTTCATAAGTAAGACGTTAATATATGGAGAGCTTAATTTTTTTTAATTGTGAGAGGAACTAAGTTGATTACTTTTAATATTTAAAAAACCATTAACATCATTAATTGAATAGTCCAATGTAATGATCCTTTATCATTACACACTGTAATGAACCACACTGTCTTAACGAATCTAACTTTGTGTCTCTTTGGTTTAACTGGCAATGGCATTGATCAGACGATGTTTAAAATATTTATTACATTTATTGAGTAGTTGTGTTTTCTCTGTTTTGCTTTTGTTTTATTTTAAAAGTGAATCTGAGGCCATTCTCCAATTAAAGGAACCTGAGCTCCTGAGAAAATGACTGATTTCAGGGCTGGGCAGAAAAAGTTCAGGTTGAGCCTGGAACATACTATTATCTTACAGAGAAGGGTAATGCTCAGAAATAATGGGTCATGTCAAAAGATCATCGAAGCCAACTTAATCTGGGAGAATATGCACATCAAATAAATAATGACATTAACAGATTATAACCCCAATGCCGAAAACAATAATTAAAACCCATGTTACTATAAATAAATACATAAATTAAACAAACAGAGGAGTAACAGAACAGTTTTCTGTAGTAGAATGCCAACCAACAAATGTAGAGTGAATGATAGAGTTAGACAATCACTATTTAGCCAGTATCATAGTAATAATTAATTCAAGCAAAATTTATTAATGGATACTATAGCAAGCAGTTGAAACTTTGATGAGGAACAGGATATTTACATGGGCTCATAGTGTCTCCCCACAAAATACTTATTAACTACAAAGGGGAATTGCAAAGGGAAAATAATAACTTAATAGTAGAGAAGACTGGCAAACACCACCTTATTCAAGGGATCAAGTTTATCATCATTAGGAATGGAACAAACTACCATCTGTGCCTCTTGATATGATGCACTGTAAAGAACACAACATCACTTATCTGCTGATCCTGCCAAAGGTACAAAGTCTGAATTTAATCATGAAGGAACATCAGATAAACCTGAGTTGAATGATCTCCTACAGATAATTGGCCTATGCTCTTCAAAAATGTCAAGGTCATAAAAGACTAAGAAAGACTCAGGAGCTGTTTTAGACTGAAGGAAATTAAAGAGATATTATAATGCAATGTGTACTCCTGGATTGGATCCTTAAAAATTATTTTTCTCTAACTATATGGGATATATTAAGTTAATGAGCAAATGTTTAATACTGTCTGTAGATTAGATAATATTGTCTCATTGTTAATCTTCTGATTTTGATAATCATGTGATAGTTATGTAAGAGAATGTCCTTGTTCTTAGGAATTACACACTGAAGTATTCAGAGGTAAAAGAGCAGCATGTCTGCAACTTACTCTCCAATATATGTATTAGAGCAAATGTAGCAAATGTTAAAATTTGGGGAATTTGGATGAAGAGCACCCAGGAGTTCTTTGTATATCTTTTTAAACTTTTCTGTAAGTTTGATACTATTGCAAAATGAAAAGTTATCAAAGTTACATTTTCTTCCCTAAAGATCATTGGACTTTTTTTTAATGTGAGCCTTAGTTTTAAAAATTTCTTTTAATTCTTGGGGCACCTGGGTGGCTCAGTGGTTTAAGCATCTGCCTCGGCTCAGGTCATGATCTCAGGGTCCTGGGATAGAGCCCCACATCAGGCTCTCTGCTCAGCAGGGGGCCTGCTTCATCTTCTCTCTCTGCCTGCCTCTGCCTACTTGTGATCTGTCAAATAAATAAATAAAATCTTTTAAAATTTTTTCTTTTAATTCTTAAAATTTTTTAAAAGATTTTATTTATTTATTTGACAGTGAGAGAGAACACAAGAAGGGGGAGCGGCAGACAGAGGGAAAGGGAAAAGCAGGCTCCCATGGAGCAGAGAGCCCGATGTGGGACTCTATCCTAGGATCCTGGGATCATGACCTGAGCCGAAGGCAGATGCTTAACTGGCTGAGCCACCCAGGTGCCCTGTTATTTTTTTTTTTTAATCACTCTTTAGAACCTTGATAGTGCTTGTTCAATATATATTTTTGGCATCCATCTTGTGCTAGAGTTTAAGGACATAGAGGTAAGCTTGCCTACGTGAAATTGAGCTTTGCCTACGTGAAATTTTCAGTCTAATAGAGAAAACAGCTATTGTACAAATAATTGCACTAGTGGAGTTATTTTGTGGCCCATTCCTGCAACAACAGATACACCTTACAAAGTTATGTGCAGACTGCATCACATTCCTCCCTTACGAAAGTACAGATGAAGTCTCACTTTTTCTTCCTGAATATCCTTTCTGTCCCACAGTACAGCTGCTACCACAGGAAGCCATTAAGAGTCCCCCCAGCTGATTGTTCTTTTACTGTGTGCTTCTGTCGGAGGGATAGGAATCGAAGAGGGAAATGAGGGTGCTTGTTTTTCTGTAAGCTAAAAATCTTTCCATCTTGAAAAGCAATAAAGTCTGCCGTTGAAGCAGAGCACATTTTCAAACCTCCTGTTCATTACAGAGATACTCATCTAAGGAACTTTGAGCCATGTTCTGGGTGACTTTCTTGAAATCTGAACAAAAAGGAGTTTGTTACAGGGCTCATGAGGGCAATTCCGAAAGCTTCATTAATTCTAATAATAATTTCCAATTAATTCATTCGTCACTTCCTGATATTCTGAAATCATAAGTTTTGAAAGCTGCTACCTTTAACCTTAGGCGAAACTTAAAATGTTATGATTCTGACTAATCCAACCAAAGCTAACCTTTTAGCCATTTATAAAAATGTGAAACAGAAGTCTGGGCTCAGGTCTGAGATGAGTAATTTGCAATAATACTCTTCTTTCATGCAGTCTTTGGAATGAAGCATCCTGACGCTCCCAAAGGATATTAAGGATCTAGTGATAAATAAAATTAGACCAGGTGCTTCTCCTGGCCAGGGGCCCAAGTCATGATAACAGGGGATATCAATAAGGCCATAATGGGAATGCATCCAAAATTCTCCAGCTAAACCGGGCCAGTGTAATTATAGCTATCTGGGAAGGGGGTGGGGTGAGGTGAGATGGAGTTGGGGTGGGGGGATAGTGGCATGTGGTGGGGGTGTTGAGAGGCAGAGGTTGTTCCGGAAACTTCCCATCTGCCATTGTTGTTTTTGTTAACCGCCGTGGTGCAGACTGATTCCACCAACCTGTGTCTGGGTGCATCAGCTCCCTAGAGTGCTACCTCCTTGCTCAGACCTGGCCTCTGCCAGGCTGCGGCACCCTCAAAACTATTCTGGAAGCAGCTGGTGCTAGCAACCCTTCGCCCCCATCAGCTACCTCACATAGCTTTTGGCTCTTAAATGCAGGCATCACTCCATTTTTAGAAAACCGGACACGGAAATACCTCATCCCACAGACTAATACATTGAGAAATGAGGTGCAGTTCTATAAAAAGGACTTCCCAGAAAATCCTTCTAAAAACTGAGCTTCCTGATAAGCAGAGGCAGATTTGCTATGAACCTGACAAAGCGTAAGCCACAAGGTCCCTCATTTGCAGACGCCCTTCCAAGGCCCTGGGAGGATCCCCAATAAATACGGTCATATGCTTTTCTAAACTCACAAAAACATAGTATTTTAACTGAAATTGGTTAAGGCTATTGTCTCCACTGCAGTTCCTACCACCTTCTTCCCCTATACTATTTTCCCCTGCCTTGAAAGCAACTTTATGATCTGGGTAAAGCAAGAATGAGTTGGGTTGTATGGGTGGCTCAGCCGATTGAGCATCTGCCTTGGGCTCAGGACCCTGGGATGGAGTCCCACACTGGGCTCCTTGCTCAGCAGGGAGCCTGCTTCTCCCTCTGCCTGTCATGCCCCCTGCTTGCACTCTCTCTCTCTGACAAAGAAATAAGTAAAATCTTTAAACAAAACAAAACAGAAAAAGAATGAGTTGGGTCAAACCTATTTACTCTGGGTTTAATGGGACATTTTATGTGGCTCAAATTCACTTTGGTTTGTGGTTATTTCAAGACATAAGCTAGGTTAGGAATGGCTATCAGGAACATCCCTGCCAACCGTATGCTGACCCTCTCAGACTGATGATGGGAAGAGCCAATGTTCATGAGTACATGAGTAATGGAGCAGAAACATGTCAGAAGAAAGACTGGTTCAAAGGCTTTCCTCTCACTAAGTGTCTTGGCCTAGTCCAGTTTCACTTTCCCCAAAAGCCCTGCTCTCTTTTGTGTGTGGAGTTCTAGAAGCTTCCCTCTGCTCAAAGAGGCAGGAAGCTCCTTAGTGTGCAGTGCACACTGCCTCTCCTTCACGGGAGTACGGGGAAGTCAATGCCACCTCCAAGGTCCAGCTCTCAGCAGATTCTCTGTGCTTGGCTGGTAAATAAAGACTGCCACTTGCCTTCTCAAGATTGTAATAGCCTCATTTCTGGAAAACTATATTTTTATAAATGAAATATTTAAATATCTTGGAGGATCTTCATATTGAGAAGGATCTTAGTATCTTTATGTAAAATGGATACTTGATTCCAGATTATCCTGCTCCTAGGTTTAGGATTACAAATAATAGCTAATATACTTTGGATACTTGTCTTGTGCCAGGCACTATGCTAGATATATTTAATGTTCATGATTTAGTTTTCATATTAACTCAGTGAGGGAGTTGCTAAAATTATTCCAGTTTTAGAGATGAATCAATTGAGGCTTAGTAAATAACTTGCTGAGGGCTTCCCAGCCATGAAGTGGCAGAAGCAGCTTTCAAAAGTTGTATCCTTGAGGTGCCTGGGTGACTCAGTCAGTTAAGCATCTGCCTTCAACTCAAATCATGATCCCAGTATCCTGGGACCGAGACCCGCCTCAGGCTCCCTGACAGGAGCCTACTCTTCCCCCTGTGTGTGCTTTCTTGCTCTCTCTCAAATAAATAAATAAAATATTTTATAATTTTTTTAAAAAGTCATTTTTTGGAGTTTTAGGGATTGCTTTTTATGTAATTTTATTTATTTATTAATTATGTAACATGTATGCATAGTTCTAAAGTAGATCTATCTATAAAAACATAGACTGTATCATTTTCTCTTCCATGCTGTTTTGTCCTTCCCCCCTTTTGTGGTTTATTCTTCCAAGAATTTATGTATATGTGTACACACACACACACACACACACACACCATTCTTAGGTAAATGATAGCATTCCCTACATATTTTTCTCTACTTTGCTAAATTTGAAGAAAATAAAACCAAATGATGCACTTGAACCTAAGAGGGCAGAGTTAAGGCATAATCATATGAAAATTTCTAAAGTGACTTTAAAACACAGTTACTTGATGGGTACTTTGATTATGAAAATACACCAGAGAGACATTGAGTATTCTGAAAGCTGGTAAATTGAAGAAAAAATGTATCCTGCCATTTCTAAAAGAAATTTGCCTCAAATATTCAAATACCTATATTAATTGTACAAACTATTGATGAGAAGTTTCTCTTCACTCAAGTATTTCAGCTGCTATTAAAAGGAATGATAGAGTCAGAGAATCACCACTTCATAATTGCTAATGAATTACTCTCTGTTGCCAATGATCGTCAACACCCACTAACATCACAAAAAGAAGACCATTAGATATAACAAAGATCACAGTGGGAGTTCATACCACCACCTATGAAGTAGTTTTGTCAAAAAAAAAAAAAGAGAGAGAGAGAGTTAAACATTATTCTGATCAAGACTCTGTGTCTGTTAGAGAAACAAGGGGAAAGGGAGGTGTAAAAGGACACGATGGGAATCCAGTTAGCAAACAAATTGTCAAAAAATACTTTCAGGGCTATATGGAGCACATAGTGATTCCTGATGGATAGTTGATAAAATTAAGAAGCTATTGTTCATTTTTTAGATGTGCTAATGATGTTGTGGGGTTTTTGGTTCTTTATGTTTTAGACATACATTCTGAAATGTTTACAGATGAAATAGCCTATCTGGGCCATACTCCAAAATAATTCAGTGGAATTTCATCTCCATCATTGCAAATGGCAGGACTTCCTTCTTTTTTTTTTTTTTTCTAAGATTTTATTTATTTATTTGACAGACGGAGATCACGAGTAGACAAAGAGGCAGGCAGAGAGAGGGGGGGAAGCAGGCTCCCCACGGAGCAGAGAGCCCAACGCGGGGCTTGATTCCAGGACCCTGGGATCATGACCTGAGCCGAAGGCAGAGGCTTTAACCCACTGAGCCACCCAAGCGCCCCCTTCCTTCTTCTTTATGACAGAATAATATTCATTTTTCTTATCCATTCAACCCTTAGGTTGTTTCCATGTCTTGGCTGTTGTGAATATACTTGAACATAAAGGTGCAGATATCTCTTTGAGATGCTCATTTCATTCCCTCTGGATATATACCCAGAAATGAGATTGCTCGAGCATATGGTATATATCTATTTTTAATTTTTTAAGAAAACTCCATACCGTTTTCCATAGTGGCTATAACAATTTACCTTCCTACCAGTGGTGTCCAAGGGTTCTCTTTTCTTCAAATAATTGCTGGTGCTTGCTATCTCTTGTTTTTTTGATAATAGCTATTCTAACATCTGTGAGGTGATATCTTGTGCTTTTGATTTCCATTTCCCTGATGATTAGTGATGTTTAGCAGCTTTTCATATACCTACCTATTGGCCATTTGCATGTCTTTTTTAGAAAAATGTCTGTTCGGATCCTTTGCTCATTAAAAAAAATTTATTTTATTATGTTCAGTTAGAAAACATATAGTGCATCATAAGTTTTTTATGTAGTGTTCAGTGATTCATTAATTGCATGTAACACCCAGTGCTCATCACATCCCATGTCCTCCTCAATTGATTATTATTATTGTTGTTGTTGTTGTTATTGGGGGGGTTGCTATTGAGTTGTATAAGTTCCTTGTATTTTTGGATATTAACCCATTTTCAAATACATGATTTGCAAATATTTTCTCCCATTTTGTAGGTCGTCTTACATTTTGTTGATTGTTTCTTGTGCTGTGAAGGACTCTTTGATGTAATCCAACTTATTTATTGTTGCTTTTGTTGCTTGTGTGTATATTTGAAATTGTAATGACTCTCAGGTGCCTATTAGATACCCAAGTGGGGATGTCTAAATAGATACACAGAATCTGGAGTTCAAGGAAAGGATAGGGCTGGAGATAGAACTTTGGACTTGTATCTGAATGGCATTTAAGTTATGGGCCAACAGGAGATAACCTTGAGAATGAGGATGGGTAAAAGGGATGCTGAAATACTGAGCTTTCTGCATTCCTGCATTTAGTGGTTCAGGAGAAGAAGAAGGAGCTAGCATTTGGCCAAACCCAATTCCCAAAATGATCTATCCCCAGGAGGAGTACTCTGGGAGAAGTTGCTTTCTGGGTATGATACTCGTACACTGTGCATTCATAACCACTGTAATAGCCACTGGGGTAGCAGTCATCTTAGCAGTATTGCCTGTTCTGTGTTTATTGGCAACCCCAGTTTGCTTTGTGATGAAGTTGAAGCTTAGAGAAGTAAAGCCACTCATAGACCCAAGCTCAAAGGCCATGGAAGCTTGTCTGAACATCAAAGTCCATTCCCATTTATGGCATGTAGCCATGGAGATAGTGCCCAGCACAACTTCAAGGGCACCATTCCCATAGACTATAACATGAGTGGCGCACCCTGGAGGTGTGTAGAGCACACTATGCCCAAGCATATGTCACTGCCTGTGCCTTTTCTTACTGTCTTTCTGCCTTGGCACCTTCCCTTCAAAGTTCTGCTACTTTTAACATAAATATCTAAGTCCTTCCAAAGCTTCCTGATAAAAGAGGTTTGTCACAGTGATTAGAAGCTTGAGCATTGGAGCAAAACAGAAATTTGTTCAAGTCCTAGCTCTACCTCTTTCTAGTTGTTACCCCTTGAAGCTTTAGTTTCATCATCTGTGAAATGAAGAAAATAAGAGCAGCCAGCAGCCTCCTCCAAGGGATATGTAGGCATTAAAAGAAAGAAGGCATGAAGAAAGTTTAGCCTGATTTACTCAATACTTTTTGTCTGGTATTAACTTATTTTTGCTTTTAACTGCTACTTCCTCAGCCTACATGTTGGTTCTCAGGAGAGACTGAAGGTTTTATGGAAAGGACGGGAATTAGATTGGGTTCAAATCCACCAGCAAACTAATGAAAAGGGCACCAGGGACCAGGAACTAGTGTACAGAATAAAGATACGCACCTCAGCAAGTGAGCAAAACAACTTGGGTGACTTTGTTTGGATCTGTTACTCTTCCTGTACAGAAAAAAAAAAAAATACTTGTTTTATTTCAAGCATTAAAAAATGCATTTGTCTCAAGTTCAGTTTTGTTTCTGTTTAGGTTGTGCACATAAGGAATTCCAGGACTGTGTGAAGGGAATTTTGAAAACCTTTGAGATTTAGGCTATTGGCGTGGTCATTCCATTATGGGGCAGGGCATTAGGAATTAAAGGCAGAGTGGCCCAAGGGATTGAAATCTATTTACAACCTAGTTAGAGTATATCCTGTTTCCCCCCTGCTGTGCTGGGGTAGCATTTCACAAAAGAATCTCCCACATATCTAAAAATAAAATGAGGTCCTGGTGACAGTGTCTATGAAAAATTGACATATTATGTTTGGATTTTATTTTTGTTGAAGGTGCATAATGTTTTCCAGGTTTTTCTGCTCTTCTCCATTCTTTAAAGAAATGAGAGGAAAGAGGCCAGTCTTTAAAAGGGGGAGAGGTTCTGGCCGAGAGCCCAGGATCATACTTCTGGTCTCAGAAGGAAATGTTAAGACGGGCTGAGTTTTAAATGAAGACAGGGGAAAAAAATTTTGTGTTGTGGAGTCTGATATCATCATCCTCTGTGGCCTCCACCCCAACCTCAAACAGCTATGCAAGAGTTTTCTTTTAAAGATTTTATTTTTAAGTAATCTCTACACCCAGCATGGTATAGATCAACCCTAAGATCGAGAGTTGCACGTTCTATGGACCCAGCCAGCCAGGTGCCCCACAACTATGCAATAATTCAATGTTGGAAAAAGTTATTTGTAAATGTTTATTTGGTTGATTTATTTTTATTTTTATTTTATTTTTAAAAAGATTTTATTTATTTGACAGATAGAGATCACAATTAGGCAGAGAGGCAGGCAGAGAGAGAGAGAGGAGGAAGCAGGCTCCCTGATGAGCAGAGAGCCTAATGCAGGGCTCGATCCCAGGACCCTGAGATCATGACCTAAGCTGAAGGCAGAGGCTTTAACTCACTGAGCCACCCAGGCGCCCCTGATTTATTTTTAAAGACCTTGATATAGTGTGAGGGATACAGCAGGATTATCCCACTTCTGCCACCTCTATGCATACTTCGATCCACAGGAACGGGAGTAACAGGGGACTTCCTCTTCCACCTTTCAGAGTGTGTAAGGTGAATCCTTCCAAGAGAGGGAATATTAAACAAATGAATAAAAGAGCACACAAGCCAGCAAGCCAATAAATAAATAAATAAATAAATAAGCAACTTAGATCTGTTTAATCATACTCTCAGTAGAGGGTTTAGTAATCTCAATATTTAACTGCTACCCCCAGGGATTCTTATCTTTAGGGAAGTTTTGGAAACATTGTAATTCAATACCTTCATTTTTCAGAGGGCAGATTGAGATGCTTGCAGGGGAAGTGATTTGTCAAAGTCACCCAGCTGGAGGAGAGCAGTTAATATTCCTGAAGGACACATACCCTTCAATTACTACCATGAACCCACCCACATATGGATAACCAGATGTATTTCTTTAACATTTGGTTATGTTCTGGCCCAGTGGGTTCAAAGACAAAGAAGATTATATACATAAGTATTTATGGGTCTCCTGTGGCTAGTTCCACGGTAAGGAAGAACTTTTTAGTTCATTGTACTTCTGTTTAGCTTTATGATTTCAGGAAGCTCTTTATTACAGCAAAATGTGTTTTCAGAACTTGGCTTTATTGAGAGACATAAGACTTTAAAATGCAAACATACCTTCTTGTACAAACAGCCCTAATGAGTCAGAAGGCCTGTTTACAGAGAAACTAACATTTATAATTGAAAGCAAGATGAAAGCGTGATATAAGGATTATTTCCCTTACCTTGGACCTTGGCCAGCATTTATTCACCTCCATATACTCTTACATTAGATTGGTGTGTTGGGAGGAACATTGTTCTGGAGATATTAATAGATGTGCTGCCAACAAAGATTTTTTTTTCCTGATCAAAGTTTGGGAAATGCTGCATTAAGCTCCCCTGTCTTTGAAATACAGAAAACACATTAGCCTGTTGCCATTGGGCCTGATGGCAGAGTAAGAAATAGAATACAAACCATGGCACATATTGATGAGAAAATGAGTAGGAGTGCATCAGGTTCAGAGTGAAGTAAGGGAAAACATGGCTTGTTTTTTTAAAATCAGATACCATATGACACATTATGTTTTCTGTTTTGTCGTGCCTGGTGGAAAGCTTAGCTCCAAATTAATGCTTGATGCAATTACTATTTTATCCCAGATTCTACTCTCAATTATGGGCTCCCTTCTCAGAGACCTTATTTATATTCAGCATCCTATTGTACTTGTGTTTTTATTAGCAATAGCTCTTATTAGCAATTATAAGAGGTATAATAGACTGGTATATGAGTTCTGGACACACTGTGATCTATGTCACTGACTTGGGGCAATCATTCATTAGCTCTGTGTCCTTAGTTTCCTCATCTGTTTAGGGAATGTTGAGAGGATTAAGTAAAGCAATGCTTAGAAAGTACTTGGCAGGGGCCCCTGGGTGGCACAGTGGTTTGAGTGTCAGTCTCTTTGTTTCTGCTTGAGTCATGGCCATGGGGTCATGAGATCAAGCTCCATGTTGGGCTCTGTGCTCAGAGCAGAGTCTGCCTGGGTTTCTTCCTCCCTCTCCCCCTTCCTTCTGCTCTCTCTCTCTTTCTCTCTCAAATGAATAAATCAATTTTTTTAAAGTGCTTGGCAGAGGGGCGCCTGGGTGGCTCAGTGGGTTAGGGCCTCTGCCTTTGGCTTGGGTCATGGTCCCGGGGTCCTGGGATCGAGCCCCATATTGGGCTCTCTGCTTGGCCAGGAGCCTGCTTCCCTTCCTCTTTCTCTGCCTGTCTCTCTGCCTACTTGTGATCTCTGTCTGTCAAATAAAAAAAAAAAAAAAAAGTGCTTGGCAGAGTGCCTAGGACATAGTAAGCATAGGTGTTAACTGTACATACCAGCAAAAATTTGGCAGTATGATACAAATTATGAATACCTTGACTAAATACTTTGTATGCATATTGTGATAAAGCCATTTTATCATTTCAGTCCATTATCCCAGAATTGCTCCTAATATTTAAATAATGCTTACAGTGTACCAGGTACTTATGGGGCGTGTTTTACATGTTAACTTACACAAACATATTTTTCTGATGTTCAGTGATGGAAACGTTGTGACCCGTACACCAACCCTGTGAGGCAGGACTGTCATTTTCTCTATTTTACAGATGAGACAGACAATTGAGGGACAGAGGTCAGCTTACTTGCTTAAGTTCGTAAAGATAGTGAGTGACAGAGCTGGGGTTCACCCGCAAGCACTCCAGCTCCAGAGTGCTTTAACCATGGTGCATTCTGCTTCCAGCCATTATTTATTGAGCACTCACTATGTGCCAGGCTCTGTGACGAGAGCATTACCTCCAGCATCTCATTAGGTCCTTCCAACAACCTGGTGACATTGGAAGGTGCCATTTGAAGAAACAAAACCAGAAACATTGGCTCTAATGTAAAGATCAGCTATGAAACCAACTGCAAATGAAAACTATAGGCATGATTTATACATTATTTCCTCTGTGACCATGGAGATTATTTATTAATAGAATTCATGGTTGAGGAATAGAAGATCTTGTGTGAAAAGGGACCAAAATAATGAACAAAGTCAAAAAGCCCTTATACATATTCATCTTTGCTAAAATTAAACCAGTAAAGACACTACACTCAATGGACCAGCCATTGCATTTCTCATTCTTGGTTACTAATGACCCAGATGCCTGTATTTCTCACAACCCAGTTGTAGGAAACCATGGGCGCCGCAACAAGTCTTGGAATGTTTTGCCCTTCAAGCTCATTCAGTGTGAAATGGTGCATGATGTGGAATAATATACAAATATATGTGAGAGGCTAGAATTTCTTTTCAGGGCAAACTGGTATCCGTTAAGAGATTACTACAATAGTGGAGTTGTGGGGTCCACATCCGCAAGCTGATGAGTGAAGCACTTGGCAACAGGGATATGTCTCCTGAAAGTGAAAATACTTCCAAGGGAGAGAAACAGGAAACGTTCTTTCTTCTCTGGGGTCACTTTTCAGGTTCAGGATGCTATGACCTGAATCCAGCTAAACCTAAGTGCCCCAGGATGAACTGTTTTGCTAGTATTACCCACAGGCCATAAAAAAAGAAGAGTCCATTTCTTTGAAGTATAGGCCACTTGAAAATTTTCAAAGACAACCTCAGTGTTTTGATTTACTAATCAGGGACATGAATGATTAATGCCTTAGTGAAGCAGCTCAGTTGCTGGTAAAGCTAGGCATTTTAATGTGTCATTCCTGTTGAATTATTAAATCACACATTAAATTACATATTTATATATTTGTATGTATGTATATGTGTAAGTGTTTATATGTATATGTACATGTGTATATGCAAATGTATATATACATAGGTATAATTGACATATAATATTGTGTAAGTTTAAAGTATACAGTGTGATGATCTGATATACATATATATTGCAAAATGATTACCATAATATATGTATCTCCAGAATAGAACTTTTGCTTTCCACCCCTTATTTTCTTACCCCAGTCTTCCCCAAATCTGTAAAAGACATCATCATTCACCCAGCTGCTCAAATCAAAAGCAAATCCCCTTGGCTGTGATCTTTAACAGTTATCCTCACTGTGACCTATTCTCCCTACTTTCACTTGCTGCTTTTGCATTGGTGTGTGTGTTGATGGGTTTCATGAGTTATATTTGTTATTCACCCAGAGAATTTATTTTTAGTATGTGGGATCCATTTTTCCTTTTATAACAGCATCTTCAGGGGTGGGCCCTGCATACCAAACTACTTTTATTGCTCTCATTCTCAGACTAATAGAAATACTAAATCTTTTTTTTTAAGATTTTATTTATTAAAAAAAAAGATTTTATTTATTTATTTGACAGAGATCACAAGTAGGCAGAGATGCAGGCAGAGAGAGAGAGAGAGGAAGGGAAGCAGGCTCCCTGCTGAGCAGAGAGCTCCTGGGGTGGGGGGTGGGGGGGTGGGGGCGGTGGAGCTTCATCCCAGGACCCTGGGATCATAACCTGAGCCAAAGGCAGAGGCTTTAACCCACTGAGCCACCCAGGTGCCCCAGAAACACCAAGTCTTAGTCTTATCTTGGCCTCAGGCATCTTAAAGGAGTTTGTCTTTTCTCATGCCTTCTACTTCCTCCCAAGCCGCTCACTATTCCACACTCTGTATTCTCACCCATCCATCACCTTATTGACACTGCTATTGATAAGGCCTCCAATGACCTCCTAATTGTTGAATCAAAAGGATTATCTCTAGACCTAACTATGCTGGACTGCCCATTGTTAATGGCTTAACTTTACTTCCACTCTGGATTCCATGGCCATGCACCCAGCTTTTCTTCCATCGTGGGGCCGATGGGTGTCAGACTTGTTTGTTGTCTCTCCTTGCAGACTCCTCTTCTCTCTTCCCATTCTACAACAATGGTTTTAGAAGTTTAAGAAAAACTTCTTTTTTTTAAGAATACCTTTAGAAAGGGGCTAAAAGTTATGGGACACTATTCCCTGACCAAAAAAAAAAAAAAAAAAAAAAATGCCTATATTCATGGACACACAATATTTTAAGTAATTTCAAGAGCTTCTCTCATACCCTGAAGCCAAATTGGATCCCCTACTCTGCTTTCTCAGTGTGGGAGATGCCAACCACTCCCAGGCTTTAAGTGTCACTCATATGTTGATGGCTTTCATATGTGTACCTTGAGCAGCAGTTTTCCAAAACCCTAATCTTACATTCCCAATTTCCAATTAAAACCTATCTGTTTATCCCAAAGCACCTTATGCTCATTGTGTCCAAAACTGGCCTGCAGTCCCTGTCTGATTCTCTTCCAGGTGAATAACATTGCTGTTCACCCCAGTCACCATAAAGAAAACTGCTCCTTCCAATCCCTGTACAGGCCACCAAAGGAAGGAAAGAAGGAACGGAGGGAGGGAGGAAGGAAGGGAGGCAGGGACACCGGCTCTTCCTCTCACTCCTATTGCAGCTTCACAAGAGTTCCAGGCCTTCTCATGTCTCACTTGGATTACTGGAATCATCTTCTATTTGGTCTGCCTGTCTCCCGTGTGGACCTCTTCAAATTCATCTTTTCCACTGCAGTTTCTTTAACCTTCACCAACACCTTACATTGCTTAAGGCAGTACCTCCCCATGTGTGTTTTTAAGAAGACAAGTCTGTGTGATGTAATTGGTATTACATGAACAAAAAAGGTTTTATGGTCAATCGAGTTGGGGAAAAGAGCAAAAATTAGTTAGGTTTAATTACTTCTCAGAGTCTTCAATATGCTAAAACACATTTTGGAGTTCAAACTGGAGGTACGAAATAAAGCATTTGTCAAAAGTTTTGGCAACCAAAGTCTAGAGTTCTTTGGGATATACTTCAGATGTGGCTATTCTCTGAGCTGAAATTTAATTTCTTTGTCTATCTTTCCTTCCAATTTCTAGCTGCTATTCTTGTAGATAATGAGAGGACAGCAGTATGGTAGTCTAAATTTAGGAAGACCAAGGTATGCATTTCAGTACAAGACTTAGTTAAATTACTTAATCTCTCAGAACTTGTGCTGGCTGGTCTCCATTTTCCCCTCAGGAGGCTGACCTCTATTGACTGCATCATCCAAATATCCCTGCTCCCTGGCTTCCAGTTGGGCTTGGCCAGTAGAAAGTGGTGTTGGAGAAACCACTGGGTAGGAACAGTGGGAAAAGAGGGGGCAGGGTAATAATTTCCCTCACCACCCCTCACCGTCCTGCCCTGCTGTACTGCACTGTTTTGACTCTCTTTCAGCTCCAGGTCTCATGTCCCAAATAACTCTCTCCCTCTTCCCCTTTAGACCTAGGGGAGATAATGGCTTCTAGCTGTTGCTAACCCCTCAAGACTTCATTATCTCTTATTACTTCCCTTACCTCTGTTCACACCTCTGTAAATAGTCCTTTCCTTAAACTCTCTTGAGTTAACCGCCCTGAGTATGCCATCTGTTTCTTGCTGGATCTCTGACAAAATAGAACTTTGGTCTCCTTACAAAATGGGGATAGTAACACCCACCCCATGGGGCTGTTGAGAAAATTCAGTGAAATTATACTAAGTATGCAGAGCACCCAACTCAGTGCCTTGCACCCAGCAATGCTCACTAAGAGATGACTTCCCTGGTTCTGTTCCTTTCTACCTGTCCTCCAAATACAACCCAGGCTAAGATGGGTAGCAGGAAATAATGCTGGGTTCCAGTCTGAAGATACAAAGCTGCCACAGGGAGTCAGACTCCACTCCGCAGACACTGAACAGGGTTGACCTGCAGGTTCCATTACAGGACCCTGGAACAGAGAATCCTAACAAGGACTGGAACAGCAAGGGTCAGGATGTCTATGTTCTCAGCATTCCTCTTGGAAGAAAGCTGCCTCTGTACTGGGCCCAGATGGTCTGTGCCCCCACACTGGCTAATTGTTTCCCAAGGAGGAAATCTTTCCAGTTCCAAATCTACTCCTTGTACCCATTAAAGTGATCAAGTGGCCTGAAACAGGGAAGGAGGGAGTGCTATTTGGAAGGGGAAGTCACTTGAACTAGGTTTCTAGTACATTTCCCAACAGGCATAAATTGGAGAAATTTAAAAGAATGTTGATAAAATAATGAAGAATATTTAGTGAGTCTGCAGGTGGGTGAGCTGTTTGTTGATAATCAGTTGAAATTTATTCACACTGAGATCTTATAAAGGAAATTCATGTATTAGGTATGCTGAACAAGACAAACCTAACTTGTGGCATGTCATCAGAATGTTAGTTCATTTGGTTTCCTATCATCCCTTTAAATGGATTCAGTGGGAGAAATTCTTTTCATATCTCTTGAAAACTCAGGGAGTTTTCTGATCACTCTTAAAGCCAGTCAGACACAGTCTAATTCAGAAATAAAGCTACCCAGTTCATTATGCCACACTTCTAACTTCACTCAACAGCAAGTGTTCCCTCCACCCCAAGAGCTCTCTAGTAAAGAAGTTCTCTATCAAGACTACAATGCATCCTGTGGCAGAGCTGCCAGCTCCAAGAACTTTGAGCTCTCCCAACATCTTGAGGCCATAGAAATTTTAAATATAAAATTTCCCCTAGCATCAGGGAGCATCCACATTGGTTACCACCAGACAGTATTACTAGGAGGAATGACTCCAGTGCCAGAATGAGGACACAAAAACAAAAGCTGAGCAAGGACAGGAGATAGGACTCTGTATAAAGGGTGAGCAAGGAAGGTGGCTTGGCTCTCTTCTCCTGTGGCTCTCTTTGCTTTCCCAAGGTGGAACCATGGGCCCTGGGGACTCTGAGGCTCTCCAGGGGATAAGGATTATCTAGCTTGGATAGCACAGGATGCCCTGATTTCAAGCAGCCCACCAGTAGGGGAATGAGGGTTTTAACTCTGAGCACCCCAAAGTAAATACAAGCTTAAGGGGTAAAGTTTGCAAAGGTGAGGGTGTCACAAGGTAGCTGCCAAATTAAATGCCTCTGTCCTCCAGGCCACTCTTCGGGACTCTCAGGCTGAGGCAAAGCGCCAGAAGTTTGTTTGGAGAACTGCAGATCTTCAGAGATAGTGAAATTGCTAGTCTAAGCAAATCTCCCTGGGTCAAGTGAAGACACAGGTAGGTCATGAATGGTATCCAAATTCCTGGGTCGGAGCTCTTTGGGAGGACATACTATGAAGGCAACCCTGGGCCAGTATTGACCTGAGTACTTTTTTCTAGAACTCGGTTGCAGTTCCTCCCTTCACCCTCTTTAACTCCCCCCACCAGAATCTTCGTGGAGCCTCTGGTGTGGCAGGCAGATGTCCATGTCTTAATACACTAGACCTGTGAATGTGTTACTTCACATAAGAAAAGGCATTTTGCAGATGCGATTAAATTAAGGATCTCGAGTTGGGGAGGTTATCCTGGATTATCCAGGTAGGTGGACCCACTGTGATCACTTGGGTCCTTGTAAGAGGAAGGCAGGAATGTCAGAGTTGGAGAAGGAAATGTGACAATGGAAGCAGGGATCAAAATGATACAATTGCTGGCTTTGAAATTGAAAGGGGGCCACAAACCAAGAAACATGAGCAGACTCTAGAAGCTGGAAAAGATAAGGACTCTCACCTACAGCCTCCAGAAGGAATGAAGCCCTGATGATACCTTGACTTTAGCCTTGTGAAAGTAATTTCAGACATTTGACCTCCAGAACTGTAAGATAATCAATTAGAGTTGTTTTAAGCCACTACATTTTTAGTAAATCCTTACAGCGGCAACATCAGAAACTAATACATGTGGTAAGAGAATATTGAAATGATTCTTTCAAGCTCCTAAAGCCCAAATTTAAAAAAATCCTGATGAGACAGCAGCACCCCAACCTATGTTCAATGATACCATTGTACTATGGGAGATCACACTCTCAAATCTGGAAGTTCCAGGGCTGTTCATTCACATCCAGACTTTTGTTACTATCAGGGGCATCATAGGGTGTCTCAGTGATAGGCATAGCTATCTTTCTTTATGGCCTGATATCCAGCTCTGGAGCAGATGTGTTTCTGGTATGAGGAAGGGTTCCCTTTTGGAGAGAAATCCCCAGGCTTCTCCCTCACCAATGATGGCATTGGTTAAAAGATCGTGGTGACTCATAGGGTGGTAGTAGGAATAAATGGCCAGTCTACATAATTTCTATATAAGAAACATCAACAAGTGCTAAATTATATATTCAAGTATTCCTGGAGAAAGAGATTAGGAAATGGAAATACTAAAAGAAAAAATATATATCCCAGTCTAACATTAATACTCAGTGTTAACATTATTAGAACTATATTTTATTCCAAGTTGAACAATGCAGTGTGTTATGATTACTTTATTATACAGCTATATAGCTTTTTGTTTTCTGTTAAGTTAGTAATTGCCTTGGTTTTTAAAAGATTTTATTTATTTTTTTATATTTATTTACTTGAGAGAGAGAGACAGATATAATGATAGAGGAAGGGAGCATGAGTGGGGAGGAGAGGAGAAGCAGGCTCCCTGCTAAGCAGGGAGCCCAACACAGGGCTCAATCCCAGGATTCTGGGATCATGACTTGAACCAAAAGCTGACGCTTAACTGACTGAGCCACACAGGCACCCCAGTAATTGCCTTGGTTTTGTTTTTTGAGTTTTCTAGATAACCATCACTATGTCACATTCAAACTTTGGGACTAAAGTATAAATCTCTTCTCAAGATGGTCAAACACATGAGGCAATTTATGTGCTTTATTTTTTCTTTGTTACATCTCTCCTGAATCTCTCTGTCCTCCTAGTCACCTGTGGACTGGTTCCTTTCTAGGCTTACCACAGGAGCTCTTACGCTGGATGAGCTCTACTTTAGCGTTAGGTGTCCTAGACTGACCAAGAGGTGCCCTCAAGGAAATTGCCTCGGGGTATGTGCCAGCTCTGAATTTTTTTTCCTGACAAAAATTTATAGCTTCAATTTCACACAGGGAACATTCTCAATCATATTATATTTAACACCAATCCCTGATCAATCCCCAGTATTTTTTAACTGGTAGTGAATCAAGTAGATCTGGTTAACAAAGATGATTGGCAAGATCTCAAGGTGGCGTTAAGTGAACAAAGACCTGATAAGAAGATGTTAATGGTGCCCTGAGAGTAGCCCTGGCCTCTGTTACATACAAGGGGGTTCCAGTCCACAGCAGTCCCTAGCCAGTCACCCAAAAGGGGCAAGTATAGTGAGCACTTTGGTCCAAGAAGGGAGCCACAGTATCAACTGCATTCCTGAGGCCAGATTAAAAAATGGGACTGTGGATTAAAATTGATAATTGTGATAGAACTTGTGTTCTCAAACGGAGGTGACAAAATCTTAGATGTTACAATGGTTCACGGTTCTCCAAAAGGCACAGTACATAAACAGATATATAGTACATTTATGATATTAAAATTTTATGAAGAGAAGAGTGATTTGAAAAATTTGTCAAAAAAGATTCAGGGGAAAAAAAAAGATTCAAGAAATAGAAATACTTGGGCGCCTGGGTGGCTCAGTGGGTTAAAGCCTCTGCCTTCGGCTCAGGTCATGATCTCAGGGTCCTGGGATCAAGGCCCGCATCGGGCTCTCTGCTCAGCGGGGAGCCTGCTTTCTCCTCTCTCTCTCTATGCCTGCCTCTCTGCCTACTTGTGATCTCTCTCTCTCTGTTTCAAATAAATAAATAAAATCTTTAAAAAAAAAAAAAGAAATAGAAATACTGGTCTAGAGAAAGTTGGTTTTGATTATTGATGTCCTCATAATATATGTTTTAATATATTTTATTTGATAATTAAAATTTGAGTCAGATAGAAAAGTGGATTGTTCTCTATTGTGTTCATGATTAAAAAATAATTCCTACAAAACCAGTCTCCTTTCAGGATCCTTCGATAATCATGACCCAGGAAGCTCCAGGAAGGAATCAGGTACCCTAGAATTACCTATTAATAGTTGTCTAGATCTATAAAAACCAGGGACAGAGGAAAAAATTTGTATATAAATTTCGTCTAGCCATGAGATGAGGGATAAGCTGTACTTGCTTCTAGGACCAGATTGGCGAAACTCACTGTATTCTTTCTCTTTTTTATAAATCTTTAAAAAAATTCTTTATTTAAATCCAGTTTAGTTAACATATACTGTATTATTAGTTTCAGGGGGTAGAATTTAGTGATTCATCAGTTGCCTATAACACCCATTGCCCATTATAGCGAGTGCCCTCCTTAATGCTCATCACCCAGTTATCCCTTCCTCCCAACCACCTCCCCTCCAGCACCCCTCAGTTTGTTCCCTAGAGCTCAGCATCTTTTATGGTTTGCCTCTCTCTCTATTTTCATCCTATTTTATTTTTCTGAGAGTCATTGTATTCTTAGCCATTGCCTGGAATAACCTCTTAGTACTAATGAATGGAATCCTTCCATTATAAGTTGTGTATTCTGTGAGTGTGCCCTGAGGACCCTAATAATCAACTATACTGCCACTTTAAAAAATATTATAGTTGGGGCGCCTGGGTGGCTCAGTGGGTTAAAGCCTCTGCCTTCGGCTCAGGTCATGATCCCAGGGTCTTGGGATCGAGCCCCACGTCGGGCTCTCTGCTCGGCGGGGAGCCTGCTTCCTCCTCTCTCTTTGCCTGCCTCTCTGCCTACTTGTGATCTCTGTCTGTCAAATAAATAAATAAAACCTTTAAAAAAAATAAAAAATATTATAGTTGAAATTGACCAAGAATAATTGCACATAATCAGCTGTCAAAGGCAAAGTTGGGAGCCCTGGGGTAAGATATTGGGTAGCTTGAATCCATTATTTGTTAGAAGAAAGAGATCAAGGTATGATCAAACATGAGATCAGCAAACTTTGTCTGTCAAGGTCCAGATAGTAAGTATTTTAAGCTAAATGCTCAGTTTAGCATTTGTAGTGCCAAAGAAGCAATTGACAATTCTTGAATGAATGAATATAGCTGTGTTCCAAAAAAACTTTATAAAAACAGGCAGCTGGCAAATTTGGCCAGCGGGTCAAATTCTGTCAGCCCTTGTTCAACCATATTATTTACCACTAATAACCTGGAATTTACTTTCTTTAAAAGGGTGTATCTCTCATCTATGGAATTACTTGGTAGAATGTCTTGGTATTTTTCCTGGTGGAAATTGAACAGTATGGGAAACTGGAAGCTCCAGCTGAAGGCCCCTTATGATGCTTAGATTTCTTAGCCCAAAACCCACTTTGGAGTACCATTCTGGTGATACACAATAGGTGGGTGGTAAGTTTATTCGTAGAGCACTGTAACCTCAGGGGTCTTGATAGCTGACTCATGGATGAGTGATGGCTGCTCCACTTGTTCCTGCCCAAGCTCACCTATGGACTGTGGAAAACTGCTCGCAGTACCAGATGGGATTAGTCTCAGGAGGTTGAGAAGGTTTTGGTGGGAAACTATATATACCTTGTTTTATGATAGAATCCTTATGAAATCACATGCCCATGTGATTGCTATATTTACTACTCCTCTCCCCCACCCCAACAATGACATTACTTTTATTTATTTTTTATTTTTTTAAGATTTTATTTATTTATTTGACAGACAGAGATCACAAGTAGGCAGAGAGGCAGGCAGAGAGAGGAGGAAGCAGGGTCCATGCTGAGCATAGAGCCTGATGTGGGGCTGGATCCCAGGACCCTGGGATCATGACCTGAGCTGAAGGCAGAGGCTTTAACCCACTGAGCCACCAGGCACCCCAATGACACTACTTTTAGTAATGACTGGAACCTCATAGCCTTCTGGAGAGTGTTGCTTTTGGAATGGACAAAGGGTAGGCTCAGAGGCCACCTCAGTCCGTTCCACATGCTACAGAAGTGTCCTAAGAAAGACTTGTGTTGGGTCAGTGAGTAGTATGTATAAGTCTACATATATGAACTGTGATAGAACATAGAGCCAGAATGTTTTATAGGGAAGCTATGTAACTATAAAGTGAACTTCAGAAGCACAGTAGAAATTTATTTTGTAAAACTGGAATGCTAAGAGCTGATATATGAAGTCCAGCCCTAGAGCTGATATATGAAGTCCAGCCCCTGAGGAAGATGTTGTTAAAAAAATGAACTGCCTATCACCTTTGGTCCCACCCTACATGACACTATGAAATTTGATTTTGAATTTAGGTGAATCTAAGTTGGTTGACCAATTCCAAAAATTAAATGAGTACACAGGTAACCATCGGAACCTGTATTCACAAGGCAACATTTACATTCCATAGGAAAACTTAAAGCCTCTGAAATATGTCCAGTGACTTGATACAGGGACTCCCCATAGTTTATTATCAAATCTATAGAGAGAATTAATGTAAGGTGGATTGTGCTTCAGTGAGGATGAATCCAAACAATGTCATTGTAAGTCCTAAAGATTTCCACAAATACAGATGGTAAGTGATTATGTCATTAACCTTATATCTTTTGGATTTTGTATTTTTCTCCTCATTGCTATACCCTTGTGCCTCCTGGCAAATAATATTGGGAGAATATTTTTATTTTTTATTTTTTTAATACTTAAAAAATTTTTTTAAAAATTTCTTTCTTTTTAAGATTTTTATTTATTTATTTGTCAGAGAGAGAGAGAGAGCACACAAGCAGGCGAAGTGGCAGGGAGAGGCAGAGAGAGAAGCAGGCTCCCCGCTGAGCAAGGAGCCCGATGTGGGACTCGATCCCAGGACACTGGGATCATGACCTGAGCCGAAGGCAGCGCTTAACCCACTGAGCCACCCAAGTGCCCCTTTTAATACTTTTTTAAAAAGATTTTATTTATTTATTTTTGAGAGAGAGAGAGAGAGTGGGGGCTAAGGGGGGGGGCAGAGGGAGAAGCAGTATCCCCAGGGAGCAGGAAGCCCACTGTGGGACTTGATCCCAGGACCCTGGGATCATGATCTGTGTGGAAGGCAGACGCTTAACTGAGCCACCCAGGCACCCGGAGAATTTTTTTTACTCTACTAATACAAACTTATTTAGGGGCTGTCTAGTTCATCTGTTAATATCTAATGCTTTATTCATTCATTTAAAAAAATCTCTTTAAAGAATAAGTAAAAAATCTTAAAAATCTCTTTTGAGCGCTGTTATAGCTGAATTATGTCTCCCTCCCTGCCCCCATAATGCATATGTTAAAGCCCTAACCCTCAGTACCTCAGAATGTGACTATATTTAGAGATAGGGTCTTTAAAGAGGTAATTAAGGTTTAAACGAGTCATTAGGGGAGGCCCTAACCCACGCTGACTGGTGTGCTTATAAGAAGAGATTAGTAGAACACAAAGAGGTAAGATGCCAGATACATGCATGCATACAGGAAAGGCCATGAGAGGCCACAGTAAGAAGGCCACCATCCGCAGGCCAAGGAGAGAATGGCCTCAGGAGAAACCAAACCTGCCTCATAGGAGGTGTGCATTTTGTGGGGAGGAGAGGAGGCTTTAAGGTCCACACATAGGCACTCCTCCCTGGCAAATAATATATTCCATGCATGTATCTGTCATTGCACTTGTCAGCCTATTTGAATATCCTTGAGGCTGTGTTTGGGGGAGGAGAGGACAGGAAAGCATGTCTCATTTACATTTGTATCCTAGCCCCTAACACTGACCCTAGCACAGAGCTAGCTTTCAACCAACGAAGGGTCATGGAAGTCAGGCCAGGACTCAGAACTGTATTCTTTTTTAAAAGATTTTATTTATTATTTATTTGAGAGAGAGTGGGAGAGCACAGAAGGAGAGGGAGAGGGAGAGGGAGAAGTAGATTCCCCGCCAAGCAAAAACCCCGACATAGAAATCGATTCCAGGACCGGGGGTTCATGACCTGAGCCAAAGGCAGACGCTTAACCAACTGAGCCACCCAGGGGCCCTCAGAACTGTATTGTTAAACAACTAGAGTTTCGGTAAAAGCTCCTTAGAGTCATCAGACCTGAAGCCAGGAGAGACCCAGAGTCTGGACCGGGACTGAGTGAGCTAAAGAATGGGTTTTAAGTGGTCCCAGCTGGACCACTCTCATTTTACTTGATTAATGCTTTTAAAGAGCAGAGACTGCAAAGAGAAGCTCACAATTCCCATGCTCAGATTACTGCAGATTCCGAACGCACAGGATCTGAAAGTGTCGAGCCCTCTTAAACTTGGTGCTGCCTGGGGGCGCCTGGGTGGCTCAGTGGGTTAATGCTTCTGCCTTCGGCTCAGGTCATGATCTCATGGTCCTGGGATCGAGCCCCGCATCGGGCTCTCTGCTCAGCCGGGAGCCTGCTTCCTCCTCTCTCTCTGCCTGCCTCTCCGCCTACTTGTGATCTCTGTCTGTCAAATAAATAAAATCTTAAAAAACAAAACAAAAAAAACTTGGTGCTGCCTGTGAGACAGATTGGTGAGAAGAACTTGTCTTTCCTTCCCATCTCCCTGCTTCCGCCCGCCGCGCAGCCTTGATTCCATCCCCTGGGCTGGAGCAGGAGCCGCGGCAAGGCTGGGCTCCACCCTGGAGCGCTCACAGCGGGTCACCAGGTCAGCGGGCGTATCTTCCGCCCAGAGAACGGCAGGTGAGTTCCGTGGCGGTGCCCGTCCATGCGGCGCTGTGGGCAGTCAGAAACCCAGACCCCACCGTGTAGCTTTTGAGAAGTAACTGCTGAGACTTGATGTCAGTAAGACCGAATGGGCCTGGCGGCTGAGCACTGGTGTGTGTGGGAAGGTTGGGCAGGCCCTCCCGTGGGGGACAGCGCTGCTGCTTCTGGCCCCAGAGGCCCAGCTACCGGCAGGTGAGACCGGGAATCCGCCCCGAATTTAACAAAGTGGAAGAGGTTTCAGTGGTGACCTGGGACAAAGCCTGAATGGAGTGGGTTTGAGGGAGAACGGGACGGTGCGAAATGAGTACTCTTTGAAGGATTTAGATGCAGGAATGAGTAAAGAAATGGGACGTTCGTCAGGCGGGGTGGGGGAAGGGAGGGTTGGGATCAAGAGAAGATGGCGCGGTTGTGAGCGCGGGGAGAGCACAGGGGACAGAGCTGACCCCGTCGGGGATGGACGGAATGAGTGCAGTTGCGCCGTTGTGGGTGGAGATATTAGAGGGGGAGCTGCCGTGCGCAGCTGAGGTGAGGAAGGGCCTCACGATCGCGAGCGTGGCGAGGTTTGACCTGGGGGCGGGGGGGCGGATCTCGCTGCGGGTGTGAGCCGGCTACTGGCGCTGTGGTGGTGGTGGGTGGGGGCGCTCGGAGCCTGAGAGCTGAACGCTGTGGACCGCTGAGTAGCGGGGCTGGAACACCCAGGTCCCCACGGTCGCATGCAACAGGGCCACGGTGTCAGCTCCGGGCTGCCTGTCTCAGCACATCCACTGAAGAGAGGAAAATCGCCTCTCTCGCTTAGGTTACTGCTCTTTTGCTTCTCAGTTCTTTGCAGGTGAACCTAATGCTAATATAAAGAGTAATAAAAAATATGCCAGTGTAGCAAAATTTCATTTAAAAAATTAGAATTTGGGGCTGAAAGTAATAAGCAGTGAGAAAAAGGGCAGTATCTAATAATAAAAGGAACAATCCTCCTCCCCCCAAATTGTGTACTTAAATTCACTTTATAACATTGTGTGTGTGTGTGTGTGTGTGTGTGTTTAAAGATTTTATTTATTTATTTGACAGACAGAGACATAGCGAGAGGGAACACAAGCAGAGGGAGTGGGAGAGGGAGAAGCAGGCTTCTCCCCGAGCAGGGAGCCCATGTCGCACTGGATCCCAGGAACCTGGGATCATGACCGGAGCCAAAGGCAGATGCTTAACGACTGAGCCACCCAGGCGCCCCTGTAACATAGTGTGTCATATAAATATGTATATATACTTAAATAGACTTCATTTTTAAGAGCAGTTTTAAGTCCACAGAGAAACTAAATGGAAACTATACAGTTTTCCCATACACCCTGCACCCCACACATAAATAGCCTGCCCCATTATCAACATCCCCCACCACACTGGTGCATTTTTTGCATTTTTTCCAACCAACCTACACTGACACATCATTATCACCCAGAGTCCATGGTGTACATTAGGGTTCATTCTTGGTGTTGTATATTCTGTGGGTTTAGGCTAATTTATAATGTATAATGACATGTCTCCACCATTATAGTGTATCATATAGTGTAGTTTCACTGCCCTGAAAATCCTTTGTACTCTACCTGTTCGTCTTTAAGTCTTCCCTAACACCTGGCAACCACTTGTCTTTTTACTGTTTCCATAGTTTTGCTTTTCCCGGACTATAGTTAGAATTGTGCCGTATGTCACATTTTCAGATTAGTTTCTTTCACTTTGTAATATACACTTAAGTTTGCTTGATGTCTTTTCATGACATGATAGCTCCTTTCTTTATAATGATGAATAATTTCCCACTGGATGTGCCACAGTTTATTCATAAGTTTGGGCAATTGTGTGCAGGTTTTGGGGTAAACGAATTTTCAGCTCCTTTGGGTAAACACTCAGGAGCATGGTCACAGGGTTGTGTGGTAGGAATATGTTTGTAAAAAACCACCAAACTGTCTTCTGAAGTGAATATGCCATTGTGCATTCCTACCAGCAGTGAACGTGAGTTCATGTTGCTCCACATCCTCACCAACATTTTGGTGTTCCCAGTGTTCTGGACTGGGCCATTGTAACAGGTTTGTATAGATATCCCATTGTTGTTTTAATTTGCATTTCTTTAATGATCTGTGAATGGAGCATCTTTTCTTATGTTGATTTGTCATTTGTATATCTCCTTTGGCGAGGTGTCTGTTGAGGTCTTCGGCTCATTTTTTTTTTTAAATCAAGTTGTTTGTGTTTTTATTTTTTTTAAAGTTCTTTGTATATTTTGGATAACAGTCCTTTATCAGACGTGTTTTCTGCAAAGATTTTCTCCTCGCCTATGGCTGTATTTTCATTCTTTTGCAGAGAAAAAATGTTTAATTTTAATGAAGTCCAGATTATCAGTTCTTTCTTTTATGGATTGTGTATTTGACATTGCATTGAAAAAGTCATTACCAAATCCAAGGTCATCTAAATTTTCTCCTATGTTATCTTCCAGGAGTTTTATAGTTTTGTGCTTTACATTTAGGTCTCTGATCCATTTTGAGTCTTGTGAAGAGTGTAAGGAAGGTCTGAGTCTAGATTCTTCATTTTTTTTTTTAAAGATTTTATTTATTTATTTGACAGACACAGATCACAAGTAGGCAGAGAGGCAGGCAGAGAGAGGGAGAAGCAGGCTCCCCGCTGAGCAGAGAGCCTGATGCGGGGCTCGATCCTAGGACCCTGGGATCATGACCTGAGCCGAAGGCAGAGGCTTTAACCCACTGAGCCACCCAGGCGCCCCTAGATTCTTCTTTTGTTTTGTTTTGTTTTGTTTTGTTTTTTGCTTGTGGATGTCCGGTTGTTTACCATTTGTTGAAGAGTCTCTCTTTGCGGGGCTCCTGGCTGGCTGTCAGGAGCGTGCAACCCTTGATTTCAGGGTTGTGAGTTTGAGCCCCACGTTGGATGTAGAGATTACTTAAATAAAGACTTTTTTTTTTTAAGTCTATTTTTTAATAGACTGGGTGGCTAAGTCAGTTAAGTATCTGCCTTCAGCTCAGGTCATGGTCCAGTCCATGTCCAGCTCTCTGCTCAACAGGGAACATGCTTCTCCTTCTGCTTGCCATTCCTCCTGCCTATGCTCTCTCATGCACTCACTCTCTCTCTCAAATACGTAAAATCTTTTAAAAGAAAGTCAGTCTTTACTCCTTTTCTATTTTGTAAAAGACTAGTTGACTATATTAATGTGAGTCTATTTCTGGGCTCTCTATTCTGTTCCATTGATCTGGCTTTTTGTTTTTTGGTTAATACTGTACTGACATTACTGTAGCTTTATAGTATGTCTTGAGGTTGGGTAGTGTCAGTCCTCCAGATTTCTTCTTCTCCTACAGTATTGTGCATGTTATATTTTAACACATTCCCATCAGACATGAGTGCTCAAGTGGAGTAAGAACTAGTACTAAATAGAATATAATATACAAAAAGTGACCATGTATTATGTCCTGAAGTTTATTCTTAATTGCAGACAACAGAATCTATCCAATTCCATTTGAGCAGAAAAGAACTAGTTAAGATACTAGGTAGCTCCTTGATTCTGCAGGAGGGCCAAGAGCCAGGCTTGTAGCCCACATGGCCAGCAGTGAGGTGTTCAGGGCCCATGCAACCAGGACACATGCCTAACCACACCAAGGGATGGTTGTAGCAGTAACCTCACTGCCATCACCCCTGCCACCTGTACTCTGCACCTTTGACAGGAGGGGCCCAGTGCCAGTCAGCACTCCTGCAGGAGCCTCATGTCTAGGACACAATGTCTGCTGCTGGTTGCTGGTTAAATAAGTCTCTCCCCACTCAAAAAGCAACCAACCCAGGGTGCCTGGGTGGCTCAGTCATTAAGCATCTGCCTTTGGCTCAGGTGATGATCCCAAAGTCCTGGGATCGAGCCCCACATCAGGCTTCTTGCTCAGCAGGGAGTCTGCTTCTCCCTCTCCCACTCCCCCTGCTTATGTTCCCTCTCTCATTGTCTCTTTCTGTCAAATAAATAAATAAAATCTTTAAAAAAAAAAAAAAAAAAAAAAGCTACCAGCCCAGACAGCTTAACTGACGAGTTCTTCTAAAACATCACAGGGAAAAACAAACAAACAAACCCTATTATGATAAACCTTTTCACAGACTAGAAAAAGAGGGAAAGCTACCCAACTCATTTTATGAGACTAGTATAACTCTGATACTCAAATCAGAGAATAAAACGATAGGCCGATCTCTCTTATAAATACCAAAAATTAAATTAAAAAAATTTTAAATCCCATTTAACACTATATTAGTGAAAACAAAAACAAAAGACATTTATCATGACCAAGTAGGGCCTTTGGGGAACACAAGGTTGAAAGAGGGAGTCCAGTGTGTAACTAAGACAATAGGTTCTAGAGCCCGTGTGTTTGCTACTTCTAGCTATGTGACCTTGGACAATTTGCCTAAGCTCTCTTTGCTTTGGTTTCTTGCCTGTAAAATGGATATAATAATAGTTCCAACCTAATAGGTGCATACTAAATGAGTGAAATAAATCAAGAACTTAGGAAAGAGACCTAATTAAGTTGTCATTATCTCATGCCTGTGGTTTTCAAATGTGGTGGATACAGAGGCGGATCAAGGAAGACTAAGGACTGACAGCAGCAGCAGGTGCTGGCCAAGGATGGCAACAAGCCAGAAACCCCCTTCCCTCCATGCTTACGTGCCAGCCTAGGGAGATGAGGGATGCTATTCTGGGTTGGATGGCACCCATAACTGAATTCTGAACCTAGGGTGACAAAGAAATTACTGAATCAAACTAAATTTCTCTGAATGGGAGCAATCAAGTTTTTGCATCAGGCAGAATAGGGGTTCAGAGTCAGAAATCATACTGAGTTGTAGAAATCAGAGCTACATTTTAGGACTCCTTAGTCAGGACTGTGAACAGGGCCAGCTAGGTAATTTGCAGGGCTGGTGCAGAATAAAAATGCAAGGCCCCTTGTTCGAAAAGTAAGAATAATGCGCTGTTTAAGTACTAAACTTAGAATGTTTTTTATTCCAAGGTCTCTCAGCTTGCCATGGTGCTTTTAATTTGCTATTTAATTTCGTTCTAAGTAAGTAAATACTAAAATTTTAAATTATTAGCATGAATTTTACCATTAATCTTATATTGTCCAGTGGCAGTTTTAAATGCAAATTTAAGAACTTTTAAATCCGTGGAATCACTGAAATTACCCAATTCATATTTCATAGCTCATACATGAATATATATTTTGTTCTTACCAAAACAGTGGAAACACTGCGTAAAACAAGTTTCACTGGCTTAATTTTATTTCTCCATACACACATTCTACCAAGTCTTCGCCCTCACTTCGCCCTGATGAGCAAGGAAGGACTGAAAGAAAAGGAACTAAGGATTGCTCTGATTTTCCTTTTCCTTCTGTAACATAGCTGCATTCATTTTTTTTTTTTTTAAGATTTTATTTATTTACTTGAGAGAGAGAGTACATGCACGCACAGGAGCACACAGAGGCACACAGGGGGGCACGGGGAGAGGGAGTGGGAAGGGGAGAGGGAGAAGCAGCCTCCTTGACGGAACAGGGAGCTAGAGGAGGCCCATTGTGGCGGGAAGCCTAAGCAGGGGCTTGATTCAAGTACCCTGGGATCATGACCTGAGCCAAAGGCAGACGCTTAACCAGTTGAGCCACCCAGGTGCCCCAAACGTTAGCTTTAAAAATAGAGTGAAGTAGTATTAATATCTCCATTTTATAGAACTGCAACTCTGCGTAATTCCTAACTTTCAAATGCTCCATTAAATGACTTCATGTCCTTGGGCACCTGGCTGGCTCAGCTCGGACAGCTTGTGATGCCTGATTTCCGGGTTGTGAGTTCGAGCCCCGCACTGGGTGTAGCGATTACTTAAATAAATAAATAATTTAAAAATATATAAATAAATTACTTCGTATCCTGCTGAATTACCACCCTTACCTTCCCGTCTTCTAAGCAGATTATTGATTAAGTCATTCAGCCAAAGAAGCTTGCTCAAGTGTTCCGAGTACTAATCAACAGAAGCTGGATAAAATATTAACAATACTTATTTTTAATACCGTATTTATTTTTTAATCCTCGTAGCAATTACATACTCTGCCCTTAGCATACATAATGAACGCAGAGGAGCACACTTTTCCATCCCCAAGTCAGTCTTTTAGAAAACCGGCCGGCTTAAGGACCAGTGAACACTATGAAGTGAGCGCCACCTACTGTGGAGAAACTTCAAGGCATGCTTGGTCCTAACGTCTTGATTTGGCTTAAAGCCATTCCTTGTTCTGGAAATCCTTCTGATGCGTGAAACCTAGATGATACTTCTTTCGGTTAGCTAGTTAAAAACTGAAAACTCAGTAAGTTCCATTTTACTTTTAACTAGTTAATTCATTAACTGGCCAAATATAACCCCTTTTAACTAGAAGGTTTTATCTTTTAACTATTTAAGCTTTAAGTTTTTAAAATTTAAATTACTTTAACTTTGAGTGATTTCAGCAATTGGCATTTCTAAGACTAGCTTGGTGGGGTTGCGTTTTTGAGCTAGAACAAATAACTTCAATCTCCCTTCACTGATCACTTTCTTTTTTTTCTTTTCTTTTCTTTTTTTTTTTTTTTTTTTAAGATTTTACTTATTTATTTGAGAGAGAGAGAGAGAGAGCACAGGCAGGCAGAGAGGCAGGCAGAGAGAGAGGGGAAACAGGCTCCTTGCTGAGCACAGAGCCCTATGTGGGACTCAATCCCAGGACCCTGAGACTATGACCTGAGCCAGAGGCAAAGGCATAACCCACTGAGCCACCCAGGTGCCCCCATTGATCACTTTCTTTATGCCAGGCACCGAGACACAGGGAATACAGAGTTTTAAAAAATTATCTCCATGGAGAGCAAAAATATAAAGTATTATCAAATGTTAGAGGTTAAAATGGAAGTTTTGGGTCCCCCAAAATTGGGTACCCCAATAATGGGTCCGTGATTAAAGGAGCGAGACTGATACAAAGCGGAGGTCAAGCAAAGCTTTATTTCGCGCCAAGCATCAGGAATCAGACCCACCGTCAAACAGACAGGTCGGGCCCCCACCCCCGACAGAGAGGACGACCCCTCCCTGCTTTCCAGACTAACTTTTATAGAGCAAAGGCCATGTGGTTGGGCCTGGCCACACAGAGGTGGCCAATGAGATTGTAACACACCGGAAACTCCACAGTGATGCTAGGCGACCAATTAAATTACAATTTACCCTAGTAGACATTTGAACCAGCCTATCACCTAGTTCAGAATTGGCGCCCAAAATGTGCCCAAAGGGCGGGGCCTATACTCCTTGGTAGCTAGGAGACAGTATGCGCCCCCACTGATTGAATACCTCCACCTGGCCTGACCCACCCTTGTATTTGGACTTTGTTACCTGGGACTGGTTTCCCGGACTTGCTTTTAAATAAGTTCCCTGGTGGCGGGGGGGGGGGGGGGGGGGGGGCGGGGGGGGGGGGGGGCGCCCAAGGTCAATTTAAGCTTTACAGCAAAATGGCAGTTCAACCGGGGTGGGGCTGCTCTGGCTGCATAGGCCCTTACAGAAGTCTGTAGGAAGTAAAACCAGAATAGAGAGGAGGCAGCAGTTCATTCTGTGTGAGCTTCTGCAGAAGTGACATTCGAATGACAGAATGCCAGAACCGGGGGAACTAATTCATTTGACCATTCCTTATAAAGTGCCTACTGTGTACACAAAGATGAGTCCTACAGGATTCATTTTCTAGAAGAGCGCATGGCCTAGTGAGGGAAGCAGATACTTAAACAAGTTATCCCCCTGTCTTTGTATAAAACTAGAATAAAATTTGGTAATTTGGAATGGAAATATAAACATCAAAAGACCCAGATACTTATGTGTACAAAGAATTCAGCATCCTGTATAAAATGCCATTATAAGACCATCTAGTTTATGATGGTAACAGAAAGATGGCATGATAAACCCCACAACTTGGTGGGTCCTTCTACTGGAATATGAGTCCCTTGAGGATGAAACTTGGTCTTATTTATTTTGTAACCCCTGGGCCAGCACAGGGCCTACACCATAGCTGCCAGTCAAGGCTGAGCAAATTGTGCTCAGGAGAGGGAAAGGCTAAAGAAGGGTTCATTAAGGAAAAGACTGAACTAGATGTTCAAGTTAAGGAGTTTTCAAGGCTAACAACAGGTAGAGATGGGATTGGAAAAAAGAAGACAAAGGAGAGAATCTGAGCAAAGGAATTAGTACGAATTTGTGAATGAGCATATAGCCCTTTGAGGAAACTGCCAGTAGTTTGGTGTATTTGAAGTATAGGGTGGGACTAGGGAAGTGGTGGGATATGAGACTGGAGAAACAGAGAAAAACTCACTTCATGCAGGGGCTTACACACCATACATGGGAGTTCAGACATTACAGTTCACAGATACTGTGTTAAAAAGACAAGTCTGTGGGGGCCTGGGTGGCTCAGTGGGTTAAGCCTATGTCTTTGGCTCGGGTCATGATCCCAGGGTCCTGGGATCGAGCCCCGAATCAGGCTCTCTGCTCTGCCTGCCTCTCTGCCTACTTGTGATCTCTGTCAAATGAATAAATAAAATCTTTTAAAAAATTATAAAGATAAGAAGAGAATGAAAACAAAGCAGTAGTTACCTAGGGAGGAAGGCTGGAGGATGGGATGGGATGGAGAAGGGGCCTACAGAGCTATTGACATCTAGCTTTTCAGTTGCTTGTTGGTTTCATGGGCGCTCATTTTATTATAATGCACCACAAGTTATATTTGTCTTGTGTGTTCTTCCATATCTCTCAAATAGTTCATAATAAAAAATAATCTGGAAAGTAGGCTAAATGGGTGAAAAGGAAGTCTGGCACAATAACAAAGTTTCTGTAGTGGCTATAAGTTTATTATGGGTATTTTTTTGAAAATTCCTGAAACTCATCTTGCTCTACCACATAGATATTTTTTCCTTCTGTGAAGTTCTGCTTTTTCATGCAAACTCTAGCTGAATTTGCATTGGCTAAAGTGGTACTAGTTCTGTTTAAAAGGTCTCTACAAGGAACGTGAGGGATTTCTAACAAATATAGCTGCTTGGGTAAGAAAAGTGTAAAAATGTTGTTTACACTTCAGGAAGAATGTGATACCAATGAGTGGGCCTCCCTATATGACTTGAAATATAGTCACTTACGATTATGCGAAGATGCTGAACCATGGTTCCGAAACTGGGGACTTCACCAAGGCAGTGTTCCTGAATTCTCCCAGAGGTGCACCTGTCAGCCTGGCTGCCTTTTTTCAAGGGGTCTTTAGAGATGAGGATTTTGAGATTTTGAGGATTTGTTTTTTTACCAAAAAATCATAAGTTAAAAAGTTATAAGTTAAGAACAGATTGTTTGATTTCAGTGTTTTGTACCCCCCCCCCCACCACCATGTATATAGAGGAAAAATTCTGGGTAAATCAAGGCCAAGTACTTTGAGGAGGTATTCTTTCTTGTGAGAACTGAGATAGAGGTTAGCTCCAAGGACATGCTTATAAATGGATTAAAAGTATACACAAATGTTGACTCACAAATGTTGGAAATCTGTGCACCACAGGTAACCTGGGACAAGATGTCACTATTCCGAGGATGCATTTGAAACTCAAGGGAGCAGGACACTACAAGAAAGCCTGGTGGACTGGAGTTTATAATGTATGAGAAAACAATGAAGTACTTAGGAATCTCAGCTGTGGAAACTTCAAAAATCTAGAAGGCCAGGTCAAAGTTTTCAGCAAAACTAGGTAAGTCAGCCCAACTTTATCTGATAAAGAGTTTGTATCCAAACACCCCCCCCCCCCAAAATAATCCAGTTTAAAAAAAAAATGGGCAGAGTAGAAGTTTTTCCAAAGAAACATACACATAACAGACACATGAAAAGATGTTCAACATCCCTCGTCATCAGGGAACTGCAAATCAAACCTACAGTGAGATACCAGCTCACACCAGTCAGAATGGCTAAAGTTAATAACATGGGAAAAAACAGGTGTTGCTGAGGATGCAGAGAAAGAGAAACACTCTTACACTGTTGGTGGGAATGCAAACTGGTACAGTCACTCTAGAAAACAGTATGGAGTTTCCTGAAAGGTTAAAAATAGAACTACCCTATGATCCTGCAATTGCACTACTACATTTTTACCTAAATACTAATTTGAAGGGGCACATGCACCCCACTGTTTACTGCAGCATCATCAACAATAGCCAGATTATGGAAAGAGCCCAAATGCCCATCAACTGATGAATGAATAAAGAAGATATGGTATATATATAATGGAATGTTACTCAGCCATAAAAAAGAATGAAATCTTGTCATTTGAAATGACATGGATAGAGCTAGACAATATAATGCTAAGCGACATAGAGAAAGAAATACCATATGAGTTCACTCATATGTGGAATTTAAGAAACAAGCAGATGAACGTGGGGGGAAAAAAGAGAGGCAAACCAGAAAACAGACTCTCAGCTATAGAGAACAAACTGAGGGTTACTGGAGGGGAGGTGGGTGATGGGATGGATGAAATGGATGATGGGTATTAAGGAGGGCACTTGTCATGAGCACCAGGTATTGTACGTAGGTGATGAATCACTAAAGTACACCTGAAACTAATGTTACACTCTGCTTAATGAACGGGAATTTAAATAAAAACTTGGAGGAAAAAAATTTTTTTAAATAAGTATTTGAGTTCAGTGTTAACTGCCTGCAGTAAAAGATTAAAAATGATACTTGAAAATGTATGTTTGTATATTTAAAAAACCTACAGTTAAGGGGATATTTACAACAAATCTCAGATAATATTCTGTATCAATATTAGGTCATCTGTCTGATATAGTCCTTTTGAAAATTAATAAAAGGAAACTCATTTAGAATGGAGTCTGCAGGGAAGCACAGGGAGCTCTCACATCCTAGCACTCTTTGTCAATTGCAGACCCAAAGACCTTGCACTTGGATACAACTTTACCCTATCTCCATTCAGGAAGAAAGTTTTTCCTCCTCCCCCTGCAACAGCCCAGCCAGTGAGAAACTCACAACTCAGCCAATGAAAAGCCACTATACTTTGAACTCCCAGTTTAATCCCGTGGACTTTGTTTATAACAGCCTCCCCCTCTCTATAAGAGAGTGGTCTTGTGTTCTCAGAGCTTGCCTATGGATTTGCCTTAGTTTCCTTGCCCCAGGGTGCACTTCTCTGATATTCCCAAATGAATTTATTTTTGCTGATAAAGTAACTGGTGGTTGGGGTGCCTGAGTGGCTCAGTGGGTTAAAGCCTCTGTTTCAGCTCAGGTCATGATCCCAGAGTCCTGGGATCGAGCCCCGCATCCGGCTCTCTGTTCAGCAGGGAGCCTGCTTCCTCCTCTCTCTCTGCCTGCCTCTCTGCCTACTTGTGATCTCTGTCTGTCAAATAAATAAATAAACTCTTTAAAAAAAAAATAACTGGTGGTTTTTTTTTTTTAGGTTACATGACTTGGTGATGAGAAGTGTGACCCAGAGAGGACCCCCAGCAACTCCAAGGCTGGTGAGTAAATTGGTGCTGGTATCTAAGGACCGACCAGTTGGACTCACTGCTTTCTCACTGACCCTGGCGTTTGAGAGTGACTTTTCTTCTGGATTGCAAGCTTCCCTCTCTTTGTGTTCGAGTCCTCCAGGTTTTATTCAGGATCTGTTTTAAGGCCTTGTCTCTTCTGAGTACTAATTTGACCTTCAGTCTGACTCCTTTCAGAATCAGACTGTGCTGGAACTGTGCCAGTTGGAACTGTGTTGGCCTTTGATCCAACTCCTTTTCAGAACCACACTGTTCCTGCTGGAACAGTGGTAGCCTTTGGTCTGATTCCTTTTGGAACCAGGCTTGTCTTGTTAAACTGTGCTGTTTAGGAATTTATTTAGAGGCTTAAAGAGAAACCTTCAAGAAATGGGATCCCAGTCATCAAAATGTTTGAGGGGGCCCCACTTCCCCTTCCTGGGACTCTGGCCAGTTCTTAAGATTTTATTTATTTATTTATTTTTTATTTGAGGGAGAGAGAAGGAGAGAGTGCGAGTGGGGGGAGGGTCAGAGGGTAAGAATCTTTCAAGCAGACTCCCTGCTGAGCACTGAGCCTAGGCTGGGCTCTATCCTATGACCCTTGAAATCATGACCTGAGCTGAAACCAAGAGTTGGACCACTGAGGTACCTCTGGCCAGTTATATGTCCAAAGAACTATGGTGCCCCTGCATGCATATATGTAACTAAATGGACTAACTTAACCAATAGTAGTTTAGGACACCAACATCCATTATGGGGAATTTTTCATCTTCTTGAAGTTGTTTTATTCAAAAATGAATTAGAAGGCTATGGCTCCTAAAAAAGAAAACAAGGCAAGAAAAAGATAACTGAATGGGGATGCCTATTTTAATTTGTAACTTGAGGCTTCCAGACTTCTTCAGGATTCAAAGTTTGCCTCTTTACAAAATACTATTTCTAAATTAACTGAGGCAAACAAACAATTGAAAGGAATCAAAATGGCTTTTGAGGCCTCCATTTTCATCTGTGGACACATGGCAGCCACCCTGTGCTCAGGCCCTGCCTCCAGCACCATTATCCTCTTTCTCCCTGCTGAATTTCTCTTTTCCTCTGAATCTCTCTTTACTTTCTCCTCTCCTGAACCTATTAAAACCTGTCTCTCTAAAGTTAACTCTTGAGGATCTAAATAAACTTTTTTATGTCCCCTGGACTAGGGGCCCCATAAGTTTGCTAAAGAATTTAACACAGGTATTCAAACTTACCAACTTGGTTTCTCCGTTTTCTCTCAACTAGTCCACATGCTTGTTGGTGAGGATGAGGTCAAACATTGGATGGAACTAACCCAATGGGAACATCCTGAAGAGAATTTAGAGAAACAGATCCCTAACTTTTGGCAAGTTAGATGCTAGAACACTTGCTGGACATCTCCACAGAACAATTACAATCGCTTTTCCTAAGCCCCTGATTGAATTTCAGGATTGCACATAAAAGCCTGATGAACCTGTTCATAACTATTACAAAAGAGTCCAAATTGCTTTTTAAGAATTCTGGTCTTCCAGATGTTGAATCCACCTGGGTAGCATTTAACTCTATGTTTATAAGTGGGCTGAACCAGGATCCTTCTCCTTTAGTTAAACCCCAAAGATACAGATGTAGTGAAAAGACGGGCCATCTGTACCCCAGTGTTCATAGCAGCAATGGCCACAGTCGCCAAACTGTGGAAAGAGCCGAGATGCCCTTCAGTGGACGAATGGATAAGGAAGATGTGGTCCATATACTCAATGGAGTATTGTGCCTCCATCAGAAAGGATGAATACCCAACTTTTGTAGCAACATGGACGGGACTGGAAGAGATTATGCTGAGTGAAATAAATCAAGCACAGAGAATCAATTATCATATGGTTTCACTTACTTGTGGAGCATGAGGAATAACGTGGAAGACATTGGGAGACGGAGAGGAGAAGTGAGTTGGGGGAAATTGGAGGGGGAGACAAACCATGAGAGACTGTGGTCCCTGAGACACAAACTGAGGGTTTTGGAGGGGAGGTGTGTGGGAGGTTGGGTGAGCCTGGTGGTGGGTATTATGGAGGGCACGTATTGCATGGAGCACTAGGTGTGGTGTATAAACAATGAATTCTGGAACACTGAAAAGAAAATAAAAAATAAATAAAAATTTAAAAATAAATAAATAAAATAAAATATCTTAAAAAAAAAAAAAAGAACCAGGATGAAATGGGAAACTATGTCCATCCCAAATATAGTTAGTTTGATAAACTAGTTTGCTCACATCCTAGATGAGTCACCTAAAAGAGAGACCACTAAAATTTTTCATTTTTAACTCTGGCAGATGGCCCCTGTACAAACCCAGCCCCTCCCTGCTAGTCTCCAGTATTGCAAAGAGTCAGGGCATTGGAAGAAAAGATTGCTACCAACTTAAGAGCTCCAGGTGCCTTCAGGCCTCTAGCCATCCTTTCCAATGTCCTCCTAATTCCCAATGATGGGAATCTAACCCTCTTTCCAATCCTCTCTCTCTCTCTTTCTCTGTTTTAAAGATTTTATTTTTAAGTAACGTCTACACCTGACATGGGGCTTGAACCTATAGCCCTGGGATCAAGAGTTGCGTGCCAGGCATCCCCTCAATCCTCTTTCTTAATCAGCTTGGAGAATCCACTTTCCAGATTGGGAATGAATCTCTGTATTGACACCATCACTACACCCTCAGTACTCAGCTCCACTACTATAAAGCAGCCCCTTCCTCAGAATATAAAAGCAGTTCGAATAGCAGGCTTCTCTAATAAACTTCAACAGATTCTTGTCTCTGAACCTATTCCCTTTTGTCTAGGCCCTTTGAGAGATACACAGCCTTTTCTTCTTGGTTTCTCCACCTCTATTCACTAACTGGGCCAAGATTTCTTGGAAAAGTATCATGCCAGAATTCCTTTCTTTCAAAGGTGGGGGGAATATTTCTAGAATTTGATAGTAGTAATCAAAATAGGGAAATAATTAAATGACTCTTCAACATTTTTTTATTTGCCCTGTCTCCAGCAATGCTATAGTGCTATGGCCGAGTCTGGGGACACCAGTCATTTGTTCCTATTAGATTAGCTACCATCCTCTTTTTTTTTTTTTCTTCTAAGATTTTATTTATTTATTTGACAGACAGAGATTACAAGTAGGCAGAGAGGCAGGCAGAGACAGAGAGGGGGAAGCAGGCTCCCCGCCGAGCAGAGAGCCCAATGCGGGGCTTATCCCAGGACCCTGGGATCATGACCTGAGCCGAAGGCAGAGGCTTTAACCCACTGAGCCACCCAGGCACCCCCCTACCATCCTCTTTATGGGCAAAATCCTGAATTGATTTTGGTAGAATCCACAGTACGCTTTCCATCAAGATTCAGATAGATCCCTCAAAAGCGCCCTCCTCCAATTAATACCCCATAAATAAAGAAGCCCTTCAAGACATCAAGCCCATAATTAAAGATTACAAGGCTCAGGACCTCATTATCCCCTGCACCAGTGCCTGTAATACCACCCTTTTACCTGGGAGAAAACCCAGTGTCTAAGGATGGAGGTTTGTCCAGGGCCTTTGAGCAATAAATAACCCTGTTATTCCTGTTATTCTCGACCCCCTGCTGTTCCTGTTATTCCAAACCCCCATATGCTCTCAAGATCCATTCCCACTGAAAACAGATTTTTCACTGTAGTTAATCTACACAGTGCATTTTTAATGTTCCAGGTGATAAGGATAGCCAATATCTTTTTGCTTTCACTTGGAAAAAATGGAAATAGAGCTGGACAGTAATGCCCCAGGATTTTGCAGAGTCTTTACTTTTCACAAACCTTAAAAATTGGTTTGGATGACAAAGTTTTCTGCAGGCTCTACTTTGTTACAATACACAGATGATTTGCTTCTCAGCCTCCCTTCCCAAACTTCTTCACCAGAAGACAGGGGTCCACCTGTTAAAACTTTTGGCCTTAAAGAGACATAGGTCTCCAGAGGAAAAATTGCAGTTTTCTTAAACTCAGGTTCAATACTTAGAGGATCTGATCTTGAAACAAGGGCCACACTTGGAGCCAGATGAAACCCTTCAGCTTAATGCTGACAGATTGCCTTTTGAGTCTCTGTGATAATTTATAGGAAACTCCTCTACCCAATGCAGATTTTTCATGATTGACTGATGGTTCTTATTTAAGGGATAAAAATGGCAAATCTTGTGCTAGGTATGCTATTGCTACTCCTTTTGAAGTCATTGAGGCAGCACATTTACTTACCTTTGGCCATTTTAGCCCAATAAGCTGAGTTGTATGTCCTTCACCAAGGGTAAACCAGCAAACATTTATACCAGCAGTTGGTATGCCTTTGGGGCAGCTCATGACTTAGGAATGTTATGGAAACAACAAGGCTTCCTAATCTCCAATTAAAAATGACTCCTAAGTCCAGAATTTATTAGAGACCATACCTTTGCTGCCTGCTCTGGCTATCATTAAGCTTCCTAGGCATTCCAGTCTCAGTTTCCTGGAGGTCAAGTGAAACCAGTAACCAAATCTCTGTCGTGGTCCAAAGGGATATTCTCCCAAATGATAATTTGGAAAAACTGACAACAAGAGATACCCAACAATTGACACCAGGGAGGGAAAAATAATATTGGAAATCTAATTGTTGGCTTAATAAAAAGAGAAGTCTGGTTTGGACCAAATAAGAATCCAGCCTTATCAGAAATTGTAATATACCTACTATTTAACACTGTACATGCATTAAATCATTGGTCTACTGACAAAATGATAACATTTATAAATCAATATTGGGGGGAAAATATTAATAAGGCCTCATAAAGTGCTTACCTTACTTGTACCACCCATCCAAAATATAATCCAAAGAATCTCATTCATCTAAATGGATTTCCTACAGCTTCCCCGTCTCATGGATGTATATTTGTTTTAGTCATAGTTTGTGATTTCTCTCTGGACCAAAGCTTTCTCTTGAAAGACAGGGCAGGACAGGACAGGACAAGATACTGTTTCTTTTGTTGTGAAAACTGTGTTAGAAAAGATTATCCCTGCCTGGGGAACCCCTCTTGAACTTCGTAGTGATTGGGGAAACCCTTTTACTGGTCAGGTGCTTCAACAAGTCTGTGCTGTTTGGCCTGTTTTACAGCACTTTTTAAATTGTGCATACTATCTTCGATCTTAAGGATTAATGGAACACACTAACAGCACTATTAAAAATCAGTTGGCAAGGGGCGCCTGGGTGGCTCAGTGGGTTGAAGCCTCTGCCTTCAGCTCAGGTCATGATCCCAGGGTTCTGGGATAAGCCCCGCATCGGGCTCTCTGCTCAGAGGGGAGCCTGCTTCCCCCTCTCTGTCTCTGCCTGCCTCTCTGCCTACTTGTAACCTCTGTCAAATAAATACAGTCTTATTAAAAAAATAAAATAATCAGTTGGCAAAATTTGTAGATACCTCCAAATACCTTGGCCTAAAGCGTTGCTACTCCTTCTAAATCTCGGATCCTCCCCCTTGGAAACTTATAGACTTTCACCCTCTGAGATACTCACAAGCTGTCTAGTACACTTGGCCTTGCCTCCTTTGACCCACAGTTGATAAAAGATGTACTTCAATATTATAAACGCTTAATTACTACTATTAAAACTAACCATGCTTTGTAAAGCAGTCTTTTTTGCAGTATGCTCCCAGGAGATGAAAACCCTAAGCATCATACCTCCATATTTCAAAAGATACCTCCAGAAACACTCTTTTCAACCTCACTGGAAAGGCCTTTATCAGGAACTGCTAACCAATCCTTATGCCACCAAAGTTCCAAAAATAGCTTCTTGGATTCACGTGACACATCTAAAGAAAGCCCCAAACCCTAGCTGGACCTGCACACCATCTGGTCACCTAACAGTAAAGATTTCCTGGAACTGAAGCAGACGACATCTGACAAGGCATTCCCAAGATGTCCAGACTAGGCCTATCTACCTTTTTCTCATTGTTGCTGCTTCTGTCTCTGCATTTTCAAATTCATACAAAAAGGAGAAATCTCTTAATGGCCTTTCAGAAACAGCCTCATCATGATGCTGTGACAAATTAAATTTTCACCAATTAAATTTTCTGAAGCGTTAGAGAGTTCAGAATTCACAAAAGTCTTTTCTCATCTGAACTATTCTTACCCAAAGTCATGGTTTCAAAATTTACAGCTTTGTAGGCTATATTATTGATAACACATTTGGTTCCAAACAATCTTCTTTTGAGATAACACTGTTTCAAAACACTTCTGCAGTTTTGCTATTTTGCAAAATGATCATTAACTGTTGCTTCATGTTTATACCTGTACTGTATCTTAACAAATGCACTCAGTTAATTCTATCAGTGTACTTTCGTAGTATTCACTATTTTGCTTTTGTGGTTTCTTTAATCAGAGACTTCCAGGAGGCATACATGACTACATTTTTGCCATTATGAGAGAACCTTTCTTCCCCAAATCACAATATTAAATACCAGTAAATATTTCAGTTGGCTACTTTCAGACCTAGAGTCCTGGGAAACCACCATACAATTTGGAATTTTCATGTTACTTCTTCTGTTTTATAAAATTATTTTGTTTTACATTTTGTCACCTGTCAAATTTTTAAAAAATGTACCCAATAAGGCGATGCTGGCTCAATGCTTTAAGATGATCTCCAAAGCTTACAATCTTAATAAAATATGGGCTATAGATGAGAAGTGCCCGAGAGGTCTCCCCCCTAACCTTCCTTGTTACTCAAATGAGGCCTTCAGTGGTTTTTCAACTCTTACGCATTTTTGCTCTGACATGGGACATGGCAACCAGGAAAGGTCTTCCTAGCATGGAAAGACAGAAACCACTAAATATGGAGAACTTGACTCTTGGTCAGTGATGACTTCAGACAGTTGTTGATCCAAAGGGGAAAATATGAGAATTAATAATAGGAGATACCATTTAGAATGAAGTTGGGAGGCCAGAAGGGGAGCTCTCACACATTAGCACTCCTTGTCAATTGCACACCCAACAGGAAGAGAGAGGGACCTTGCAAGTGGATGCGATTTTACTTCATCCCAGCAGAAGAAAGAAAGTTTTCCTTCCTTCCCCAGTGACAGCCCAGCCAATGAGTGATTGTCACAGTCAGCCAATGAAAAGCCACTATACATTGAAATCCTAGTTTACTCTAATGGACTTTTTGTTTATAATAGTCATCCCCGCTTCCACCTTTCCTCTATTAAAAATGGTTTCATTCCGTTGTTCTCCAGATTTGCCAATGGTTTTGCCTTAGTTCGCTTGTTACAGATTATAATTCTCTGCTATTCCTAAAAAATATATATATATATCTACACATATATGTATATGTGTGTGTATATATATGTGTATATATATATGTGTGTATATATATATATTGCTGCTGAAATAACTGGCAGTTTTATTTTTTAAGGTTAACACCTTGAGAGATAGGACTTCTACTTTAAGATAATATGCACAGGAAGACTGGAGTAGTTTGTTACATTATTGACCCCAGTGACTCAGCCCTTCTCTCCCCCATATCCATGCCCTTATGAAGATGCCTGACTTTGAGTTTGGCCATGGGATTGGCTTTGACCAAAGGGAGGAATACAAAGGCTTGGTATACATGTGCACACTGGGTTTTGTCCCCTTGGAACTCTGCTGCCATGGCCTTATGGAGAAGCCCCAGGCAGTCTCTTTGAAGACAAGCACCCAAGGGAGAGGGAAGCCTAGCCAACCCCACTGATTCCAGTCCCCAGGTGACCCTCCACCTGAATGCAGCCTCCAAAGGATCATGGCCAAGCCATAGAATCATGAGAAATAAGAGAGCATCATTTTAGACCGCCAAGTTTTGGGGTGCTTCCATAACAATACTTACACAAAATCCAAATCTGAATTAGTTGAAAAATAATCATCGCACAATTACATGTTAGAGCCAATGGTATTCTTGTCTGATTGCAAATACATGGTGGGGGGGGCACCTGGGTGGGAGTCTGACTCTTGATTTTAGCTCAGGTCATGATCTCAGGGTTGTAGGATTCGGCCAAGTTGTTGTGTGTGGGGTTGCTCAGCAGGGAGTCTGCTTTAGATTCTCTCTCCCTGGCCCTCGCCCTGCTCCTGTGCTTGCAAATTCGTGTGGGTGCTCTTTCTCTCAAAGAAATAATCTTTAACAATTTTTTAAAAGATTTTATTTATTTATTTGACAGAGATCACAAGTAGGCAGAGAGGCCCGCAGAGAGGGAGGAGGAAGCAGGCTCCCCGATAAGCAGAGAGCCCGATGCAGGGCTCAATCCTAGGACCCTGAGATTATGACCTGAGCCAAAGGCAGAGGCTTTAACCCACCGAGCCACCCAGGCACCCCTCAAATAAATAATTAAAAAAAAAAAAAAGAAAGAAAACTACGTGGGCTCTTTTCAAAGCCCAGAATAAAATGATAAAGTAATATACAGTAACTTTTGACATACTTAAATAAGATTTATTTTTTAAATTAAGGCTTGTAAGCCTTTAATAATATTGTGGTTTAAACATACAGAATGGGAAAACAACATATTATATAGTATAATCAAGTTAGTAAGAAAATATTTTTAAAGATGGACCTGGAATTTCTTCGAAGGCAAGGATGCTTTCAAAATGTTGAAAGACCTGGACGTCTGTTTAAAAGGTGTCCCCATGGGACGCCTGAGTGGCTCAACCCTTTAAGCACCTACCTTGGGCTCAGGTCATGATCCCAGGTCCTAGGATCAAGTCCTGCACTGGGCTCCTTGTTCCATGTGGAACCTGGTTTTCCCTCTGCCTGCCGCTCCCCATGCTGTGCTCGCTAGCTCTCTGACAAATAAATAAATAAAACCTTTAAAAAAATAAAAAAGGAGTCCCCACAGGTTGAAATATGACTGTTTTTTGCTTCAAAAAGGAAATAAAAATTATATTTAATTAAATTGAGACTGTAAAAAGCCATGAGTCCATAATAATACTCGAAAGAATAAGACTTTATTTTCCCTCTAAGTACTTAGTACTTATTGAAGTAAATTTTATTCAGAGTAGAAAAAAATATTGGCGTTTAACTATAGAACTCTCTTCAGGATGAGCTGAACATACAAAGGATAAGAGAATCTTAATGGTATGAGAAAGACAAGACTCTCTTTCCGTTAAATATAAATAGGCCTATGAGACTTCCTGCTACCCTCTCAGCACCCACCCACTTACCGGACATTCCTCTACTAAATTGTTACCAAACATTAAGGAAGTGGGGCAAGGCATTCCTTTCATAGGCATGGGAGGTCCTCCCACCTGACCCTGAGGCTTTAGATTGTGAAACAAAATATAAAATCCTGAAGCCAAGTAGGTTTTCCTTTTTAAACAGACTTTAATTTGTGGAAATAATCTTTTGTTTAAATTTAACTACTGGATAGTGGTTTTACTAGCTGTTTTGAGGTTGGTTGCCTTTTGTGGTCACTCAAGATGCTGGATTAAGGCCAAGGGTTCACACACTGAGCCTTTTTTTTAACTTGTACCCAGAAGGTGAAGGTTCGAAGAATTGTCACCCCAATCATAAATAATCTATTCCTGTTGAACCTGTTTGTTCTGACATTTCCCAGGGGATGAAATCAGAACAAATAATTCATTGACAGTACTTAAACAGAAACTGAAACAATTTCTTTAAGGTTATTTTTTTCAAAGTTTTACAGGATTTAAAAAGGTAAATTGTCCCAGCAAGGCTTCACTTCCCTCAAGGCAACTACTTTCAACTTTAAGCTGAATCTTTGGTATTTATCCCCACTTATCTAAATGACACATTCATGTTTCTACTTCTTGCTTTTTAGTCAGCCGTTATCTGCCGACTTCCTGACAGGAAGGTAAGGATTTAGCCTTTTTTTGTACATTTCTCGGCACTTCCACCACGCATGTGCGTTTTTAGCCTTTTAATTCTCCTGGTCTTGTTACAGCATAATTTGCTCATCTTGCCCAGTCAGCAGGAGGTCATTGATGTCGTAGATGATGTGACGTTCTTCAGGATCTCCAGAAGGTCCAGATCACTTCAGGTTATTTCATAACATAGGACAGGAATGTGAACATAGCCCTGGGCCATGCTGCAAATGTGTACTTTTAACTGTTTTATGGGGATGCCAACTCTTTCTGATCCTTTCTTACGATTGGGATAGAAAAGAACGCATCTACTCAGTCGAGAACGGTGTGCACCGTAACTGGTTGAGCTTTACAGTAATCTGCTGTCATCCTTCAGGGGTCGTCTATTTTTTGCAGGACCGCATGGGGAGTTAAATGGAGATATGATGGGAATCTGCACCTTGTGTCCTTTAAATTCTTGAGACTGACTCTAATTTCAGCGATCCCTTCCTGAGGTGCAGTATTATTTTAACTTCCTGTGCCATGTTTGGCTGGGGAAGGGAAGCTCTTTCAGGGAACCCCACTTGGCCTTCTGCACTATGATGGCTTGTTACTTTACAGGCAAAGGATCCAATGGATTTGTACCAATTACCCAACAGGTGAATCCCATTATACATTTAGGGACTGGGAAAATGACTGGGTGGGGCAACAGACCCAAAAGACCCACTCTGAGCTAGACCTTGTCATGACCCTGTTTATTAACTTTCCTCTCTCTGCTCCTACTCTAACAGGGTCATGATGATGCTTCTGGTCTCTGGGTATCAGTGTCAATTCAGACCTTGTGTCTAACAGTCCTTGAAATGTCTGGGTATTCCCATTTCCCCCAGGTACCATTTCCCCCAGGTAAAAAGATACTTTGGGGATGAACTGGGAAAATCATTATTTATACTTGAAATGTAGTGGGACCCTTCCTCCTAAGGACCTCTTCAGCCAGTGATTCCAGATCTGTAAACTAGCTCAGGTATGAAAATGGATTAAAGAATGGGGAGTTTAGGGGCGCCTGGGTGGCTCAGTGGGTTAAGGCCTCTGCCTTCGGCTCAGGTCATGATCCCAGGGTCCTGGGATCAAGCCCCGCATTGGGCTCCCTGCTCAGCAGGGAGCCTGCTTCCCTTCCTCTCTCTCTGGCTGCCTCTCTACCTACCTGTGATCTCTGTCTGTCAAATAAATAAATAAAATCTTTAAAAAAAAAAAAAGAATGGTGAGTTTATTGAGTGAGGGATCTTAGCCTCCTGGTCAGCTATTCTTGATTTTTTTTCTGCTGATACAAATTAAATAGGACCTTTGTTGGCTGCCTACCTATTTTGCCCTTAGGGTTACCATGGTCTATTAAACATTTCCATAACTGTGTGGGTTATGTCCACATTATAATGTTTGTAATTCCCTAGCTTCTGGTAGTTGAGCACTGCCACTTGGCCTTTATTGCTCTGGGGTCCTGTCATCTGCATTGCTATCAGTGGGCCAGGTTCTGGAGGCCTCTGCTACCTTCAGCCATGACTTGCAGAGAGCCACCACTGGACTTTTTAGTGATATTCCTGCCCTTTGCACCAATGCATTTCTAAATTTTTTTTTTTAAAGATTTTATTTATTTATCTGACAGAGAGAAATCACAAGTAGGCAGAGAGGCAGGCAGAGAGAGAGAGGGAAGCAGGCTCTCTGCCTAGCAAAGCGCCTGATGTGGGGCTCGATCCCAGGATCCAGAGATCATGACCTGAGCTGAAGGCAGAGGCTTAACCCACTGAGCCACCCAGGTGCCCCGCACCAATGCATTTCTGGTGGGCTTGATAAATGGTGTCCTCTGGGCTGTTCTTCAGAACAGAATGATGTAGATAGTACATCCATTCTAACACACCTACTTCCTTGAATCTTTTTATCCAGTCTTGTCCTACCTACCTGTCCTAGCACTTCAGGCATTTCAGTGTTAGTTAGTTTTTTGGGTTTTGGTTTTTTTTTTTTCCATGTTTCTGGGAGCAATCACAGTAGTGAGTTCACACCAACTCTTTGGGCCCTTGTCAGGATGTTAGATATTTTGGGAGAGTTCTCCACCAGCAATAGAGTTTTTCCTATCCCATTTTATGGTCTGGCCTCCTTGACTAAGGCCTCTCTGAATCCAGTCCCAGGCCTACCCATCAAGCTACTGGTGGTACATGCTGGCTAGGCCTTTACCTCCATTATTAGACACAGTTCCTCCCAACTAGGTTATGCTATGATTCAGCCCTAATTATAGGCCTAGTGGCAGAAGGCGTGTGAGTGTGTGTGTGTGTGTGTGTGTGTGGTGGGCGGCGTCTGCTGGGGGAGAGGGGAACATGTTGCCTTCCAGTTAGAAGCCTCCGCAAAGTCTTCTAGCACAGGAAAGGATAGATCTTAGTAGAGAGGAGTGAGCCCACACTGCAGGCATCTGAGGAGCCTGAGGAATGAAAATCTCCAGGACCACCACGCAGATGTCTCCTCCGTGTGTTGGAATGCTAGATTTTCTCAATCATGACCCTGACCTTGCCACAACAAACCTGCTATTTTTTCATCATTAACCATCCTTTAAGCCCTCTAAAGTCTGGTCTTATTACTTGTCTTTCTCCACTCTTTCCCTGCTAATGAGAGCTTTTTTGTGTGCAACAAACAGGGGCTCTCTCCTCACTTGCAGTTGCCTATTACCTACCCTCAACTGTTCATTGTTTTTTTGTAAACAATGGAGCTTAGCAATAGTCATCTAATTCTGTTGTCCTTATCAGTTACTTTTACTATATGTCTCAAATTCCTGATATGTCACACCTCTAGTGTTCTATTCATCTCGTATTAGCACCTCAGTTAGACCATCACGCTGTGCTGGCACTGCCTGTGTTTCATCTACTACCAGCCAGGTGGTCCATAATCCATCTCCCAGATTGCATCTTATTGCCTGCTTTCTCCAGCCAGTCCTGCTGTCAGTTATCACAGGTAGGGTTCTTGGGAAGCAGACACTGGGACAGAACATAGAAGATATGGAAAGAAGTCAAATTTTAATACAGTTTAAGAAAGCTTTTTTTTTTTTTTTTAAGATTTACTTATATTAGAGAGAGCGAGCATGAGCAGGGGGAGTGGCAGTGCGGGAGGGTGAGGGAGAAAGAGAGAGAGGGAATCTCAGGCAGATGCTGCACTGAACCTGGAGCCTGATGTGGGGCTGGATCTCATGACCCTGAGTTTACCACCTGAGCTGAAACCAAGAGTTGGATGCTTAATTGACTGAGCCACCCAGGCACCCCATGGGTACAAGAAAGCTTTGAATAACCTGCACAGAAGCTCTGGAGTGAATATTGCAATCCATATGTCCCACGGTGGGCCATAATGGCAGAGCCTTTCCACTCCAGCCTTGTGCAATCAGCTGTTGGAAAGGGCATGACCTTGGGCAAGGCTTCTTTCTGTAGCTGAAGTAGACCCCGATGGAGCTGACAACTGGAAGTACTCCTTGCAGGTTGGGAGCAGGTCCTTCCTTGAAGTGTTCTAGGCAGCATCTACTTACCTTTTTTTTTTTTTTTTTTTAAACTTTCTGCTTCCCCAGCTGGGGAAATCTTTTATTTAGTCGGGAAGGTAGAAGCAGAGGAGAGAATATTTGTCCTCCAACATCTATTGTATACTTCTTTCTTGATATTATGGTCACTTATTGGACATACAGGCCCTGAGAATAAAGTAAGTTCTGGCCCATGGGTTGTAAGCAGGAATGGTGTGTATAACTTCTAGGAAGTATCGTTTGAAGAGGCGGGATTGTCTTTCCTCCTTTCTGCTGATTAGAATATAGACATGATGGCTGGAACTTAAGTAGCTATCTGGACCGTAACGTAGAAGCCACATGTTGAGAATGGAGGAAATTAGGTCCTTCATGTTCATGGAATCAGCACTAATCTACACCGCCTACCTCTCCACTCTGTTTATGTGATAAGGAAATGTGTACATCTTGGCTAAGGATGCTTAAAAAATGTTGCTTCTCATAGATTAACCTATTCCTATCTGATGCAGAATTTGATCCCTATAAACTCATACAGCACATAACACGCCTTAACCTCAATGTGGTATTGGCTTAGCGGAAACTTGGCAGTGTGTGGTAAAGACTCGGATACTGCAGAGACCCTTGTTGTCCTGTTGCAAGATATTTGTGGCACGAGGGGAAATAATTGGAAAAAGGTATAAACTTAATTTGCTGGCTTTAAATTTTCACCAGTTTCACCAAAGTTCTTTGATTAGCTCAGGCCAGAGCTAGTCAGTCTGCAAGTAGGGATGGAAAGGTATACAGCTTTGCTAAGAGGGAAACTCTGCCTATAATCTAAGTGGATTAAGAGTTCCATAATTTGGAAGGGCTGAAAAACCCAAAACTACTTCTTCTTCTTCTTCTTTTTTTTTTTTAAAGATTTTATTTATTTATTTGACAGAGATCACAAGTAGGCAGAGAGGCAGGTAGAGAGAGAGGGGGAAGCGGGCTCCTTGCTGAGCAGAGAGCCTGATGCGGGGCTCGAATCCAGGACCCGAGCCAAAGGCAGAGGCTTTAATCCACTGAGCCACCCAGTTGCCCCAAAACCCAACACTTCTGTACCTTTAAGTCAAAGCACAGGGGGGCCTGGGTAGCTCAGTCAGTTGAGAGAATAAGGAAAATTACAATAGGAAACTAGAATTGGTTATCTGTCCTGGTAGAGTTTGAAAGTAGCAACGATTCTGCTAATACTAGAGAATGAGACACCCCAGTACATGATACACAATGGCAAACAAAGACTGACCTATAGTTGTATTTTTAGTTCTGTCCTTGTCTATTTTGGTTATCAACATTATACTGACTTCAGAATGAGTTGTGGTCCTTTCTTTTCTGCGCTCAAATAGGGAATTCTCAATCCCTTGAAAGCAGCTCACGCCCTAGCTTTGAGCTTATTTTACCAAGTGATAGCAGTATTAATTTCTCTTTACGTAGCTCAGAGTTGCTGTGTGTGTCATACTGTTCTTTGTAAAAATTCAGTGATTAGGAGCTTTGAAGTCTCACTCTTAAAATGAGTATTTGGAAAGGGTATTGATTCTAAGGTGAGAAAATTACAAGGCAGTTACCTGGATTTAGGATTCTTGGCTTGGCAAGGGAAGAGGTCATTAATGCCCTGCAGAGTTTTTAGGATAAACAAGTCCACTTTAGGGACGCCTGGGTGGCTCAGTTGGTTGAACGACTGCCTTCGGCCCAGGTCATGATCCCGGAGTTCCGGGATCGAGTTTCACATTGGGCTCCCAGCTCCATGGGGAGTCTGCTTCTCCTCGCTCATGCTCTCTCAAATAAATAAGAATCTTTAAAAAAAAAAAAAAAAAAGATGTCCACTCTAGGTGATTTCTTCCAGTCTTGTAGTTTTAAATATCATTTGGTAACTCCTAATAGATTTATATCCCCTGATCCAAATCCCCCCCTCCTCCAGCTCCAAACTATCTGTTGGTTCATCTTCTCTGTATGTAAAGTAGGCATCTTAGTTTTAGTGTGCAAGAACAATAGACCCTCACAACAAACCCACTAGTACCTTAATGTTCCCCATTTCAGCAAGGACCAACCACTATCCAGTTGCTTTGGGGGAAAAATAATCCTTGTCATTTTGTCTCTTTCTTGTTACAACTCATCAGTGGATCCTTTTGGCTCTACTTCAGACTATATCCTGAATCCTACCAGTTCTCAACATTTCCACTGCTACCACCTTATTCCAAGCCAAATAATTTATTTCCTGGGTATGTGGAACAGTCTCCTAGCTAACCTTTCTGCTTGCACTTTTGAAGGTCAACCGTCTATCCACCACAAGCAGCCAATTTACAAATTATGCCACTCCCCAGCTCAAAACCATCCAATGACTTCCGTTCCATTTCCTCACCCTGCTTGATTAATGAGCCCTGCTGACGTTATTTACCTCATTTCCCACAATCATCACATCTAGACTCAATGTGCTCTAAGCACCCTAGCTTCCCTGCTTCTGTCCCAAACACCGAGCACATTAAACTTGAGGACTTTTTTATACTTGCTGTTCTCTTTGCCTGAACCATTCTTCCCTGAGATTCCTCCAGGTTTCACTCTCATTCAGCTCTCTGCTCAAATGTCAACTGAGAGGTCTTTCCAGACTATTGTATTTAGAACAGCCCACTCTTAATCTCCTTTACCTACCACTCATTATTTCCCATCATTTTAGTTTAACTTCCGCCCCGCTCTAGAATGTAAAGTTCCTGTGGAGCGGGAAATGTATTTCATTCACACCGTGTCCACAGCGCCTTGAAAAATGCATGCCTGGCACCATACTAGGCACCTAAAATCATGCTTGATTAAATGAATTTGAACTTATCCTGTGTTAACTGCATTACCTGCTTTGTGAGGTCACCTCACTAAGGTAAGCATACCAACAAAGGTAAACAAAAACCAAGTAGAGCCTGCCTTGCCGCATCTGAGTCCTAATAAGGGCTCGCGCAGAAACCCTCTCTAGCTCCCCCAGCCAGAGCTGGGTCTTAAAACATGATCTCTTCTTTTCCTTGTCTGGCCGAGAAAGGGAAGGGGTAAACGGGAGAAAATGAGGCATGGAAGGGCTGAGGAAGGAGCCTCAGCGCTACAGTATACGGTTGAGACTTTGCTCTTATCCGTAGCAGCTCCGGTTTCTGTTGGGCCCTGCGGCCGGGACTGCGATTCCAGTCAGAAAGCACAGGCGCCGAGCACCTAACACACCCGTCAGCCATTTTCCGAAACTAGTCTCCCTTAGTAACCCCGCCCGAGTGCGTACGCAAGAAAGGGGGGCGGGACTTATTGTGAGGGCCTCACTCCGGAAACCGCACCCTCCGAGGCGTCCCATCGTCGAGGATTCACAAAACGCGGAGCCAGATTTAACAGTCGGCGGCGAAAGCGCGCACTCGAACGCCAATCAGAGCGGAAGGAGGGGGCAGCTCCTGAAGGGTACTTTGCATATCTAGCAATGATTGGTGGAGTTCTCCTCTCTTCTTTTTGGTATTGGCTAGACAGTCTTCTTCCGCCCACCCACTTGCCTTTTATCTAGGTACTTGTGATTGGCTCCTCCTGGGTGGTGGTGGGAGGGGCAAGGTTTTGGGGATTTCTCATCGCAGATTGGTGGATTTGAGCATCTAGCGTCGTCTTCTCGGGGAAGGAGACCGTCCCATCCTCTCCCTGTCCCGTCTCCCGACCCGTACGCTTTTCCTCAACTCGCGCGCACGAATGGTTAAAAAAAAAAAAAAAAGGGTGTGAGGCTCGAGCCCGCCAGCCAGGCCTCCAGCACCTAGCGCGCGCCCTCGGCGAGGACCCGCGCGAGCTGCCCGTGACGCTGCCTGCGCTGTTTGAAACTGCAGAACCCGTTAGGATCTTGGGGAAACTACCGTTCCAGCTGGTTCCCGAGCCCGTGCGTACCAGGGGGGCGAGCGGCGGTCGCGAGGCGGCTCCTGCCTTTCGCGTCTCTGCAGCGTGGCGACTAGAACCGGCACTTTCGAAGGACGCCACCTCCAATCGCAGTGCTGGCGCGGGCGGAGGCTAAAACACGGGGGTCCTGAGAGTGAGGAAAACGCGCCAAGTTCCCCTCGGTGGTGGAGTGGGAAAGACCCTAGCGGTTCAGGCGCTGGGCCAACGGGGCTACTTCTGGTGCTCCTTGCCATCCCGGGGCGGTGGCGGGTGGGGGCGGGCGTCGCTCCCGGGATGTAGTTGGTGCCGGCGCAGGGCAGGACCGAGCGGCAGCCCGGATTCCCGCTCTTGAGAGCGAATGGTCACTCCCCTGTGGGGAGGGCGATCCGGCCAGCTTTACCTTGGGTCCGGGGCCCTTGGGGCCCCGGGCAGGGTCTCACCTGTCGCACCCACACCCATCCCGGCTGCACTCGGGGCGTCACCGCCGCGGACCTCGCTTTGGGCCATGACCAGGTAAGGGAGGGCCTGGGGAGGAGGGGCCGGAGCTTGGGTGCCGAGGCAAGTTCGGCGGGCTCCCGAGGGGCTCTGACCTGGGACCCCGGTGTCGGCGCCGCGGGGGAGACGCCAGGACCACTTGGCTGCGGCGCCCTTGCCGAGCTGCCAGCCGAAAGGGCACCGGTGTGTGTGTGTGTGGCGGGGGCAGGGTGCCTCTCCTGCCGCCGCAGGGGTTCGGGGAGGCAGGTGCGGGCTGGGCGTAAATAGGCCAGCTCCACGGGCGAGGGGGGCCGGAGTCTCCACCGCCACCGGCCAACCTCCCGCCGGGCCCGGGCCGTGTCTGACGGGCACGCACGGCAGCACAGCTTAGTCTCCACTTTTGTGTTCCCGGTGCGGGGTCTGAAGCAAGTGTTTCCACTCAACGTTGTCCAGTGTGGGTATTGACAAATTTTATCGAGCACTCTTGAGTATTTCTGGAAGTATTTAGAAGGCCACGTGTTTTAAACCTTTGTCGAGGATGCTATCCTTGTTTTACGTTTTTCCTGAAAAATTGGAATTAAGTCGTGTCGTCTTGCAAAGGGAAAAACTTAAAACTAATTTAGAAACTGAATGTTCATATTGTCATTTATTTTTTCAAGAGCAGTTAATGCTCGGTTTGTTGTTTTCTGCGAAATTTGATTTAGACTTAAGGAAAGCCAGGAGCAAGAAGTGGTGTGACATACGGCACCTGGTAAAAATGTGACATTGTCAATGATGTCAAATGTGAGTGATTTGAGGGAGCCAGGAGGGTTTATTGCTTAGGATTTATCCGTTATTTCAGCTGCGTCCTCAGTTTTTTCTAATGTGTACTTAAATCCGGTTAGAGAATACACTTTCCATTATATCTAAGAATTGGCTCCCAAGAAAAACCTTTGACAAGAATCGTTAATGCTTAGAGATCCCTGACAACTTGGTGCAAGCTGGTTTATCGTCGTGATAGCTTTCCATCAGTAGCATTAAGTGGCTAGGAGGGTAAATTGAGTTGGAGGGGGGATGGGGAAATTGGTCAACTTTCCAGTTACTTCTGAGTTGTCTCAAAAATGTGGTTTCACTACTGAGTTCAAAGTTGCAAATTCCCAGATCAGTGGCAGCCGATCTTATTATGAAATGGTTATTAGTGAGCATTAGTTTATTATTGTTAGCTTATTAGTAAAGATGGAGTTTGAGTGAATTTTGTTATCTATTCCTTCTATTACTGTGTATTTGAAAGTCATTGTCGAGCTTTTGTGCTCTAATATTCCAGTCAGATAATTTCCCCCCAGATATCTTAATGAAAGTAGGATGGGTGTATAAAGTAACTATCACAAGTACTGCTAGAGTTTTTTTTTCATTCAGAAGTTTTAACAAGTTAAAAAAAAAGGTTGCAAAAGTCAAAAATTTTTTTCTACTCTGAGCAGCATTAAAAAAATTTATAGTTTTTTAAAAAGTGCTTGGAAAATCAGTAATGTATTGTGTTTAGTGCGTAAAAAGTTGGTCTGCACAAAGTGCAGCAATTCTTTACACCACTATCCCAGCTACACATGTTTTATTACTTTTCACTCAAGTTTTTAGGTATAACTGAACATCAGATGTATGCCTTTGCTTATATGCAATTATATTTTAATTAGGAGTATAGCTGACACATAACTTCATATTAGTTTCAGGTGTACAGCATAGTGACTTGTGTAAATTACACCTTAAAGAAGCTTTTTTAAAGAATTCATTTCATGTATTCATATAACTAGAAAAGACCTTGGAAGACTCATTGATTCACTCTGAGCACTGTTGTCTTCCCATTCATCCCTTTCTCTTTCTCCCCTTGTACTTAAGAATTAGAGATGGTTGTTGCTCAGTGTTTTCTGAATAAGCTAAAATAAAAATTAACTTTTTACTCAAGACTATTTTACTGTAGATGTACTAAAATGGGGTTATTTTGTGATGTGGCTTAATCTAGTAGACTTATGAAAGTTCAGTATCTCATATTTTTTCTTGTTTAGGAAAGTTACGGACAAATGGCAAGCGCCTTCGTTTAAGCAGTAAGCATCGAGTGCCTTTTATTGGCTAAGAAATGGGTTTTCAAATGTGAAGTTCTAATTAGTTCCATTCCTTAGTAAATTTTCAAAATTAATATTTCCAGCAGATAAACTGGAAAGTAATGAAATCTTCTCTCTGCAATTAACAGATATGATTGGTGATTACAACATCCTTACATAAATTAATTCTTGTCAACTCCTTGGGATTTGAAGAGAAAATGCCTGGTGTCATACCTACTGAAAGTAATGGGCTTTCAAGAGGTAGCCCCTCAAAGAAAAACAGACTTTCCTTGAAGTTTTTTCAGAAAAAGGAAACTAAGAGAGCCTTGGATTTCACAGAGTCTCAAGAAAATGAAGAAAAGGCTTCTGAATATAGAGGATCTGAAATGTATGTATCTTATTTTAAGTCTATTTCTGTATTTTAAAAATTCCATTATCAGTGAAGCAGCAGTGAACTTTCATATCTCCAGACATTCTGACCTGATAGTCTCTGAAGGCAAAAACACACAGTAGTGAGACAAACATATTAGCTAATCAGATTCATTTGGAGAACTATGTGTTGGCTAAATTATCTTTCAATTCAAACTTGTTTATAGTATAACACATTCTGTGTAAAGGGTAAAGAAATACGTGTGTGTGTGTGTGTGTGTGTGTGTGTGTGTGTGGGGTTCAGAAGACTTAACAGTTCTTGAGATATCTAAACTTTATAGTCATTCCTAATAGGTATGAATTATCAAACCTGTTGTACAGTTGCCAGTTTAAGATAAATTTAAAAGTAAGAAATGCTTTATGCAAATAAATCCTTCAGTGACTGAGATCTTAACAAAATGGAATACTTTAATACCATTGTTCTAGTTGTAGTCTATACTAGGTCATTATTCAACAAATAGGTGTACTGCTATATGACTAAACTGGATTTGGTCTTGTGTAATTTCCTAATATTTACCAGTAATCAGTTTAGGGGATGTGTTGACTCTTATGTTTAAAACACTTTGAGGGGCTAGAGTAGTAAACAGCAACTGTAAAATAAATAAAAATGCTGTGAGGACCTACTATTTGTTAAAGTGAGGTTAAAGAATTAGAAACTTGAACAATTCGTTTTAAAGTGAAGGACAACTGTGTGATTCTCTTTAATAGACCCTTACCTTTTAATTTTGTTAACAGAACCTCATTTAGGTATACTGCCTCTCCTAGATACGGTCATAGCTTATTCCCAGGTTTTTATTGAGAGTTAGACTAGTCTTTTTATTTTTTTTAAGATTTTATTTATTTGACGGAGAGACACAGCGAGAGAGGGAACACAAGCAGGGGAATGGGAGAGGGAGAAGCAGGCTTCCTGCTTAGCGGGGCCCTGGGACCATGACCTGAGCTGAAGGGTGATGCTTAACGACTGAGCCACCCAGGCTCCCAAGAGTTAGACTACTTTTAAAAATGTCATGTAGGGTTCATTAATCACAGTACCAAATTCACTTTTCTACTCTCTGAAATGGGATTAACAGCTTCATGATGGAATCCTTTAGAGGCTTGTTGTGTATGATATTTTTTAAAGTGCTTGTAAAACTTTTATTCTGGGTAGGTAGCAGTATTTGCACCTGTACAGATTTTTTCTCCTCAAGTGTCAACTGAATAAAGTCCACGTGCTTTTCAGCTCATCCAACTTTTGGGAAAAGACTAAATCTAAGCAGGTATTATTTCCATTCTGTTTAAGATACTACACTTCATAAAACCTTTCTCTGCTCTATACTTAATAGTGATCAAGTTGTTCCTGCAGCACAGTCCTCACCTGTAAACTGTGAGAAGAGAGAAAACTTGTTACCATTTGTGGGACTGAATAATCTCGGCAATACTTGTTATCTTAATAGTATACTTCAGGTAAATTGATGGTTTTGCTCTATAATAAAGCTTTAGTAGGCAAAGCATGATGTCATATTTAATGTTCTGAGAATTTCAGATTATTGGGAGTATTTTAATTGTCCATGTCTTTGCCTTTGATTGTAAATAAACTGGAATGGGTTAAAGTAATGATTCTAAATTGTATGTTACCAGCTTCCTTTGGGGTGAGAGAAAGTAATACATTAGATGAAATTGGGATAACAAAATTGAATTGACTTTGGTTACTTGGAAGATGCCAAAGCCTTAGTTTTTGTGCTTGATTCCTAGTGCTCTGGTGATAAAAATTTTAACCTTTGGAACTCTGCTTTATGTTGTACCCTATAACCATAAGTCTTAGTAGTATGTGCCCAGCCTCAGTGCTTTGATGCCAGCGAGGGTAGACAGCTGGCTACAATGATGAAATAGAAAACAATTTTTGATATGTTAATCTCAGAATTTTAACTAATGCACATTTAAAAGTGCTCTACCAAAAATGCAGATAAACACTCAGACATTCTTGTTTTTTATAGGTATTATATTTTTGTCCTGGTTTTAAATCTGGAGTGAAGCACTTATTTAACATTATTTCAAGGAAGAAAGAAGCCCTAAAAGATGAAACCAATCAAAAAGATAAGGTAAAAAAAGAATATATGAAAAGTAAAGTAGTGGAAATTCACTTGCTTAGAAATGAAAAAGTAATAGATCCAGAGAAGATTTGGGAGGAGGATAACTGAGAAATAAATTTCTCAGTATCCTTTGTTTTCAGAAAGGCTTTTCCCCCCATTCTTGTAGGTTAGCTAACTACATTATCACCTTTTACAATGTTTTCTCCTGCCCTCTAGTTATTGCTTAGGCATAAACACTGTCATTTATATGCCACAGTCAACAGTTTATCATACCATTGTACCATCTGCTACTTAACCTACTGTTTTCAAGTAGTCACTTTTAAAATTTATGTAAATATAAAGAAGCCTTGGACTTAGTCAATCAGAAAACCATTCTCTTCCAAACAAAGTAATCAAAAAATACTCTTAAAAATTTTTAATTTATTTGTATACCTCTGCAAAATTAGTGTTAATAATGAAATTTAGCAAAGCTAATATTGGCTAGTGAGAAAAAGAAGGGGGAACAAACTTAATTTGTTTAATGGCTTGTGGCTTTCTTTTTTGACAGGGAAATTGCAAAGAAGATTCTTTGGCAAGTTATGAACTAATATGCAGCTTACAGTCCTTGATCATTTCAGTTGAACAGCTTCAGGCTAGCTTTCTCTTAAATCCAGATAAATACACTGATGAACTTGCTACTCAGCCAAGGCGACTGCTTAACACACTCAGGTATAGCCTTTAATAAAACTTTAGGATTCCATGTTAGCAACTTATTGCTCTCTTTGGAGGAGAGTGATACATGAGGGAATAAAGGGCAAGGAAAACAGAAACTACAGATCTACTCCCTAGTATCTCAGAGGCTCTGGAGATTAGACATTCCTTTGGTAAGTTTGGTATAAATAAAGTCATTAGATCTGAATCGGTAGGAGGCTTTTTATAGTCTTTATTCTTATTTATAAAGTGAATATTCATACATTTTTCTGTAGAAATAGTAGTTTAATTATGGGATACTGTCCTGTCATGTTGGTGAAAAATCTTTAAGTGCTATATTTTTGATCTGAAAACTACTGGATTTCTCAAATATATTTGGTCCTAAGAAATTTCAGATTAGGAATTAAAGGTTTTTATTCAGAATATATTATGCATAAGAACTGTAAATTGCAAGTATCCAGTTTTGTTGTATGGACTTGCAGAACTATTAACTGGATTAGATTTCTTTTTTGTTTGTTTAAGAAAGAGAGACCATGAGCAGGGAGAGAGGAAGAGGAAGCCTCCCAGCTGAGCAGAGAACCCAGTGTGGGGCTTGATGAATGGAAGGCAGATGCTTAATCGACTAAGCCACCCAGACATCCCTCTTTGTACTGTCTTAAGTGAAACTTTATCCAGTATATAAAATATTTTTATCTGTATGTTTTAGGGTAAATCTTTAGTTTAAGAATAGACCTAGGGTGGGGCACCTACCTGGCTGGCTTAGTTGGTAGAGCAGGCATCTTGTACTCTAGGGGTTTTGAGTTTGAGCTTTGTGTTGGGTGTGTGAGTAAAAAAAAAAAAAAAAACAAACAAAAAAACAAAAACCAGGGCGTAAATATAGTGTTCTGTGTTTGCTGATGAGCAGGGTAGTATAGCATGCTGGCCAAGAGCAGGGTTGAATCCTGGCTTTGAGCAAGCTACTTTATCTGAATCAGGGTGATAGTAGTACTTACCTTATAGGATTATTGTTAGAATTAGGTTTTATATATCTAACATAAACATTTTGAGTAAAACCTGCTATATGGTAAACTATATGTATACTAGCTGTTACTAGTATTTAGAAGAAGATAAAAGTATTTGTGGTAAAATTTATTTTTACTTTTATAAGTTTAGGTAAGTTTCAAATTAGTTGAATAAAAGGTAAGATTTTAAAGATAATTTGATATCCCTCTAAAGGAATTAATTTCTCTATAGAAAGGGTTTTTGTATTCTATCTTTAAAACTAGAATAGATGAAATGGAAATTTTTATTTATAGGGAACTCAACCCTATGTATGAAGGATATCTACAGCATGATGCACAGGAAGTATTACAATGTATTTTGGGAAACATTCAAGAAACATGCCAACTCCTAAAAAAAGAAGAAGTAAAAAATGTGGTAGAATTATCTACTAAGGTAGAAGAAAAACCTCATCAGAAAGAGGAAATGAGTGGTATTAACAGCATAGAGATGGACAACCTGAGGCATTCTGAAGACTATAAAGAAAAACTCGCAAAAGGAAATGGGAAAAGAAAAAATGACACTGAATTTGGCAACATGAAGAAGAAAGTTAAAGTATCCAAGGAACACCAGTCATTGGAAGAGAACCAGAGACAAACCAGATCAAAAAGGAAAGCTACCGGTGATACATTAGAGATTCCTTCTAAAATAATCCCCAAGTATGTTTCTGAAAATGAAAGTGCAAGACCCTCACAAAAGAAATCAAGAGTTAAAATAAATTGGTTAAAGCCTGCAGCTAAGCAACCCAGCATTCTTTCTAAATTCTGTAGTCTGGGGAAAATAACAACCAACCAGGGATCCAAAGGACAGTTGAAAGAAAATGAATATGATCTTGAAGAGGACTTGGGGAAGTGTGAAAATGATAACACAACTAATGGTTGTGAACTTGAGTCTCCGGGGAATAATGTTAAGCCTGTTAATGTTAATGAAGTTAAGCCCATAAACAAAGGTCAGTATAATTTATTCTTAGATGTTGATAGGTAGGAGGATTAATAGCTGCAGAACTGTAATGTTCTTAGATACATGTACAATGTAAATCTGCTTCAAGTTTTAAGAGGAAATTTTAACAACATGAATTATGTTTTAACCACTGTTTAGATGTGTGTGTATAAATCTTATTAATCTTAAGGTGATGTTAATGTAGGGTAATGTTAATTTATGTTTTATAAACAAGGAGTTCGATATATTTTAATGGAGAATTATTTTAACTCCTTCTGAAAGCAGTACTTGATAATAAACTTGAGAAATTGCATTTAGTGAAATACATTTTTAGAGAACTTTAGTAGTTATAGTGTACTCAAACTGGATTTCTACCTAGTTTCATGCAGACCTCACAAATATGTGTAGTATTGACATGGTTAAGGGTTTTACCAACAGTGTTGTACTTTGGGGTTATTCCTATAGGAATGTCTTTGGGAAGGGAATTAAAATGACATAGTTTTGAAGATGAATTATAGTTTTCTTTTCAGGGAATTTAGAGTTCATGAGTAAGGCACCTCTTAATGCTAATAAGCAAGTTTACGCTGTAATTGAACTATTGGTTATGTGGGCTATGCTGAAAAGTACCCCCTGCCCCCCCTTTTTTTTTTAGGTGCAGAGCAAATTGGTTTTGAGCTAGTAGAGAAATTATTTCAAGGTCAGCTGGTTTTGAGGACTCGTTGCTTAGAATGTGAAAGTTTAACAGAAAGAAGAGAAGATTTTCAGGACATCAGTGTACCAGTACAAGAAGATGAGCTTTCCAAAGTAGAGGAGAGTTCTGAAAGTAAGCAGAATTGGAGTCTTGTATGGACTTGTGTTGATCATGTAATCAGTTTTCTTCAACAAAACACGGTCTCATAGTAGCTTGTATAATTATTGGGGAAAAAGAGCTGGCTTTTAATTGTCTCTGGTGTAATAAAGTCTTTCTGCTCATATAGATTCACTTGTTAATAGCATTTGGAAAATTGTTGGCATCTTTATTTTGATGTGTGTAGTGGGAAAATGAAATGCTTTAATAACTCTTGGGTATCTTAGTCTTTGAGCTACATATCTGAGCCACTGTTTAGTATAAAACAACAAAAAGTAGGGAAAGGATCTGGGAAGTGATCAGAAGACTGGCTTTACCTGTTCAGGTATCAGAAATTAATAGCTGAACTAAAGCCTATGTCTTAACACTCAGAAAGTAGGTTATTCTCATTTTGCTGTCCCTATCACCTCAATACTTTGGCTTCTCAAATATAAATATTTTAAAAATATATATACTGTTGAGGATGAACTTAAAAGTTTCTGAAATTCAAAGGAATGTTTTTATCATTTAAAAGGATTAGTCAATTGAAATCATGCTAATTTTGAATATGGAACATGTTTAATTTTTAAATGTCTGAGAGGTTTTCATTTGTGAGTGAAAGGAATTCTCTCATATAGTTTCTCCAGAGCCAAAAACAGAAATGAAGACCCTGAGATGGGCAATTTCACAGTTTGCTTCAGTGGAGAGGATTGTAGGAGAAGATAAATATTTCTGTGAAAATTGCCATCATTATACTGAAGCCGAACGAAGTCTTTTGTTTGACAAAATGCCTGAAGTTATAACTATTCATTTGAAGTGCTTTGCTGCTAGTGGCTTGGAGTGAGTATTATAAATAAAAGCTATATGAAAAAAATGAGCTGCTATAAGAAGTTTTGTTCAAAATACTATAATAGTAACAAAAAAGCGTAATAGCATAATATAAACTACTGAAATGAAGTAATTTATAAAGACTACCTTAGAAAAGTCTGTTCTGCTTTTAAGAGTTAACTTATAAAAATGCATCATTTTAAGTCCTTTTGGTGTAAATACATATTCTAGGATTTCTTCCCACATCTTTTAATCTTCATTCCTTATTACAAACAGTTTCAAGTTGAATTGATTAAAGCAGCAGATTTTATATAACATTAAGTTTTTTTTTTTTTTGAGGGGAGGAAAAGGCAAGATAGTTTCATTTTCAAGGTAAGCCAGGAGTCAAACTAGTTCTTTCAAGAATGAGAGATTCTCTTCTTGTTGAAAATCTAAGTATCTTCATGACATATATACATGTTAATGAATTGTTTGAAATTATGAGAGCTGCCTACTAACTCTCTACACACTTTATTATGCCTGAAGATGACACTTAGTGCCTTCTTTCTGTGGATAATTTCTTTGCTACTATTTATTTTTGTTTCCAAATTTTGGTAGTGAAAGCCTCCATATTAAAATTACTTACTAAACTATAAAGGATTTTAAAGTTAAAATGGCATTTAAAAAACTGATTTTCTCATTGTACAAAATTAGAAAAGTAAAGAATATGAAAGGGAGAATGCCTTATATCCTTCACAGAAAGAGCTGAATATTAGCACTCATTTCAGTTTTTCTTTGTGTACATTTAACTATAAAAAATTAGAGTCTGGTTTTTATGTTTGTATAAGCACTAAATATTAAGGGCCATTCAGACATCTACTTGGTTTCACATTTGGGGGTAAAACTGAATATATATAAAGTGGAATTACAGAAAACTTTTTTTTTTCTTTCCTTCCAAAGGTTTGATTGTTACGGTGGTGGACTTTCCAAGATCAACACTCCTTTACTGACACCTCTTAAACTGTCACTAGAAGAATGGAGCACAAAGCCAACCAACGACAGCTATGGATTATTTGCAGTTGTGATGCACAGTGGCATTACCATCAGTAGTGGGCATTACACTGCTTCTGTTAAAGTCACCGACCTTAACAGTTTAGAGCTAGATAAGGGAAATTTTGTGATCGACCAAATGTGTGAAATAGGTAAGCCAGAACCACTGAATGAGGAGGAAGCAAGGGGTGTGGTTGAAAATTATGATGATGAAGAAGTGTCAATTAGAGTCAGTGGAAATACACAGCCAAGTAAAGTTTTGAACAAAAAAAATGTAGAAGCTATTGGACTTCTCGGAGGACAAAAGAGCAAAGCAGATTATGAGCTATACAACAAAGCATCTAATCCTGATAAAGTTGCCAGTACAGCATTTGCTGAAAATAGAAATTCTGAGACTAACAATACTAATGGGACCCATGAATTTGATACAGACAAGGAATCCAGTGACCAAACAGGCATTAACTTTAGTGGATTTGAGAACAAAATTTCATATGTAGTGCAAAGCTTAAAGGAGTATGAGGGGAAGTGGTTACTTTTTGATGATTCTGAAGTAAAAGTTACAGAAGAGAAGGACTTTCTGAATTCTCTTTCCCCTTCTACATCTCCTACATCTACTCCTTATTTGCTATTTTATAAGAAATTATAGAGTATTTTCCTTATGTATATATTAAACAGACCTGGACAAAAGCTGGTAAAGTTGATTACATCAGAGTCTAGCTTATCTTTTGAAGCTATTGGATATTATTGGTCTCTCTAGGTTTTTATATAGTGAAATTTGAATTACTGAAAACCATGTTAATTTTTAGAATTCATTTCTCATAGTAGAGACTAGTGATGCATTAGCTTCTGGAAACAAACTTGTATAGGTTCTTAATTGAATTATTCAAATGGGAAGCATTTAAACACTTTTGAATTTACACCTATCTTTGTGTTTGCTTTTTAAAATAAAGTGCTTGTATTTGTATCTCCATATTTTGGAGTAATTATATGATGTTTATAGGTCTTGTGGTTTTTCAGCTAAGAAGCAGAATCTCATTCAGTACATTTAGTTTTATAAGTCATGAAGCCAAATCTTTAATGGGTTGTATTTAGAGGCACAAAGTCTGGAATATGTGTGTATTCACAGTAGTGTATATTTTGTGCCTTGAATCACTTTGAAAAGTATCTCAGAAAATCTGGACAGCTAGTCCCCTTTTATCTTCACAAGAATTTTATATGTATTTATGAAAATGATTCTGTATTCTAGTAAATCTTCTTGGGCATGGACTAATTTGTATCTCTTCATAGTCATATTCTGCACGATCTGTATATATAGTATATCAAATTTAGAGGTATGACCTTAAATTTAACTTTTTTTTAAAAACCGGGAGGTCAATAAAATTTAAACTGCTTAACAACTATGTATACAACTCAAATTTTTTTACTTGCCTATTTTTTAATAATTGTAGCTGAGTTCTTGTAAGAAAATGTATGTGTATGTATAATATGTGCATATATACACACACATACCTAGAAGAGAATAAACATGCGTAATTACCTTTAATAATACTGTGATAGTTGGAGGTGAAGAGATTTTTCAAATAGGAGAAACTGCTTAGTCCATCCATGTTGTCATATTTAAGTTTATAGTAAAAACTGCATTCTAGTAGTCCTTTAAAGTAGACGTAACTTTATGGAATCCGTAAAGATGATGCTTTGTGCACACACAAAAATGTTAAATTTTCATTCTAAATGTATATTAAATTGGTAAATGATCAGTTACCTTATGGCTTAAGACATTAAAAAAATCTGAATATATAATGCCATTAGAGTAACACTTCTATACCCCCATTTCAACAAATAAGAGTACCTGTCAACTAATAAATTAGTCCCACAGTTAAATCATGTCTTCTGTTCTTCCACAGGATGGTGTGATATAAAATGTCATGGTTCTCACCTCATTCTACATTCAGAATCACTAATGGAACTTTTAAAAAGAAAACAGCCCTGAACACTACCTTTAAGTTTCTGATAGAGTAAGAATCATTAATGGAACTTTTAAAATGCAAAAGCCCTGAACACTACTCATAAGCTTCTGATGGAGTAGTTCCAGGATATAGCCTGGGTCTCATACTCAAGAGAGAGCCAAGAACTATTGGTATAGATTCTTGATAGGAGAAAGTTTTAAGAAAACTGAAGCATGTGGAAAGTAAGGAAGTGTTCAGTATCATACGATTGTTCTCAGAGGAAGCCTGTTTTTATTCAAGTCAGAAAACTATTGCACGGTAATTAAATCACAATTATATAAATTCTAGAGTTCTTGATACTGTCACTGAGATTTATGTGACATATTCCAAGCTCTTACATGATATAATCTAGTAAGTAATGACCTAAGGATTACTTTATATTCTCTCCTTTATATATACCTCCCCCATCCCTTGCCCTTAAGAGGAGAGAATATTTGTTACCTTGTATTTGTTTTAATGAATTTCCATTCTTGACTCCTTGTATTTCCTTATTGTTCATGTGGATCCTCTGTCCCCAAATTTGTTTTTGAGATTATTCCTTTCTGACTCCAGTCTACCCCTTTTCGTCCAACATTGTTGACTCATCTGAAAAATCTTGTGCTTCAGTCTTTGGATTGATGTAGATAAGATGAATTTGAGATAATACTGCCAGTTATAAAGGTAGGCTGCAGAAGGGTATCAACCATCCCCTATAGTCTCAGGAGAAGCAGACATTTTTGAGATCTTGGTTCAATATCAACTACAGAATGAAGGCACCATATTTAATCGGTTTTTAAGTGATTCATGTCATTGGTCAATAGATCAAGGACATATTAAAAATGATGCCTTTCTATAAGCTGTATTACTACACAAAGAAAAAACTATTGAAAACACTTCCAAAAATCATTAATAGGTAGTTTTTTGGATAAACCTGGCCCAAAGTAATTGCAATAAATATTTTCAAAAGGATTTTTGCCTTAGTTTTTCATGTCAAAGTTACTTTAAATTAGTTCTTAAAACAGCTAATTTTAAAGTTTATATAGGTGTTAAAAAATTAAACTTTTCATTCAACTGGTAGATTAAAATCAAACACCAGCTCTCGGTGTCCTTTTTATGGTGATGTAAGATAACTCTAAAGTAGATTTCTAGTTTACCAGTTTAAATGACCAAACTCATAAAATGACTGGCTTGTTTAATTTGAAACACGGGAATCATTCACTAGTTGCTCAAAGTCATGAAGTTCATATTATCAGTATAACAAGACTCAGAGTCAAAGATTTAAGCTACTGTGACTGGTAGCAGCTATCCCAGTATTTAATTGTTACAGACAAAAGTTTCATCAGGTAAAGTTACTCTATAATTTATCCTAAATCCCTGGTTGTTTTTGTTGTTTGTTTTTGGCTCTGTTTTTTTTTGTTTGTAAGTGGAAAATAACTTAGAAACCTGTTTTAAGACTTCACAAACCAGTTATCCATATCTATCTATACCCATTTATTCATTAATTTTGGGCTCTTTGGCCTGTACAATGTCAATTTTCATTTTTAAAACTTTGCTAGTTTTGGAACTAGTTCTTGAATCAACTCAAGATTCTCTGCTTTTGTCAATAATAATTTTTAAAGTCTCAGTAAAATTAGTGTAAACGTTCACATATTTAATAGTACCTTTAAAATAAGCATTACTACATTTAAAATGGTTCCAAAATGAATCTATAAATGGTAATATAAATTAAAAAATACAAACTTAAAGTAAATAAATTTAACATTAGCTATGGTATAAATAATAGTAAATGTATAGTGAGTCATTACTTTTGAGTCTTAAAAAAAGATAACAGCATATTACCAGAACATGAGAAACCATGGCCATGATTCTCAAACCTCAGTGATCTACATTTGATACTGTTTTGGCCACCACATTCTTCAATGAGTAGTAAATTAATGCTAGAATTTCCAGAATTAAGCCCCAAGTCCTGTTTTTCAATAAATCTTTTCACACTCAGTGTTGAATACATGGCTCTCTTCAAATGAGTAAGACAAGTACATTTATTTTAAAGATCCATTTTGCGCAGGCTCATCCGACTGAAGGAATCTCTGGGGAGAAAATGAAAGGATATAAGTATAAATAAGTTTTGCATATTTCTTTAAACTATGCTTTACAGACTTCTTTCTGCAGAGCTATCTCAAAGTTTTGCCATCAGAGTTACTAACTTTCAAGTTACATGTCCATCCTATACATTCTGCTTTATATATTCTGGTTTTATAGATCAAAAGTATATTACAGTAACCACTTTGCCAAATGCATTGACCATTTACTCATTTGTCCAAATTAGATATTGTGATGAAACAGGAGCAAGGAATAAGGTGAGAGATTTCAGAAAAAGATTTGTGATTATTAAAAAGAAAAAGGCAGGGTGCCTGGGTGGCTCAGTGGGTTAAGCCGCTGCCTTCGGCTCAGGTCATGATCTCAGGGTCCTGGGATCGAGTCCCGCATCGGGCTCTCTACTCAGCAGGGAGCCTGCTTCTCTCTCTCTCTCTCTCTCTCTCTCTCTCTCTGCCTGCCTCTCTGTCTACTTGTGATATCTCTCTGTCGAATAAATAAATAAAATCTTAAAAAAAAAAAGAAAAAAAAAAAAAAAAAAAAAAAAAAAAAAAAAGAAAAAGGCAGGTGCTGGTTATTTACAATTTTAAATCCTAAGAGTTAAGCAGTTCTCAAACTCCTCCCTCGGCGTTAGGTCCTTTTTACACTTAAAAATTGAGGACCCCAAGAAGCTTTTGAAAGTGGATTCTACATTGATACTCACTATACTAGAAATTATTAAGGAAATTTTAAATTATTATTTAATAAAATAACCCATTACACGTCACTATAAATAGCACTGTTTTTAAAAACTCGTAAGAATTTTAGGAGCGTGGCATTCTTATTATTATAGACATTTATTAAATGTCTAGCTCATAGAAAGCCTAAATTCTAGAAAGCCTAAATTCTCATACCTGCTACTGCATTCAATCTTTCACAATATTCATATTGCATGTAGTCTCTGGAAAACTCTTAAGAATGAGAGTGAAAAAAGTGAAAAACCTTTGGTAGAAACCTCACAGGGTTTCAGGGACACCCTTCCACGTGTTCCAAGGTCACACTTCAAGACCGACCCTCTTAATAGCTTTTAAGCCTACTGCAAAATAATATTCCAGGTTATGTTAATCAGCAAAATTCAGATTCAATGAAAATGCTATTTTCTAAGTTCTCAAGAAATTAACAGTGAAGAGGATAATGTTCTTCAATACCTCTTAATATCTTTTTCTCTATTCTGAAACTGGTTTCTTTCAGTTTATCCTTCCTCCAATTAAGGTTAAACCCTGAGGCTTAAATCTCCAAGAAAAGTGAGGGCAGGTACAAAAAGATCATTTTTGAATCTCAAAGCTTGGTTTTCTGGTTCCAGGGAAAATACCAGCCTTGAAAGCTAGACACTGTTCACCACACCAGCAGCCCCCGCACCAAAGTGTGTTCGTTAATTCCAAAAGAACAATATTAAGAAAAGCTTGGGGGACTGACCATAACATAGATCACAGAGGAAGGCAAAACTCGGGATTACAGTGTTAAGGGAAAAACTCCTTTAGATTGGAATGATAACAATGTTTCCACTAAAATGGGCTGCAAATTTGAAGGAAGCAAGACTAGCATTCCCAAAGGGCCTGATTATGTCAAGGACCCAGTACCCTCTTCCCAGGACCTTGGACCAGTGAGTTAAGAGGAGGTGGGTAAAGGCAACAAGGAGGCAAAAATTCCAAAAAGACTGAAGGGAAGCACAAAGTAGAGGGGACTGGCACTGCTTCCCACTGAGAATTTTAAGAGGAAATGTATCAGTTATAAGATGGTGGATGCAAATTATATTTTGCCAGAGACAGGATTTTTTAATTTAAATTTTAGTTAACATACAGTGCAAATTGGTTTCTAGAGTAGAATTCAGTGATTCATCACTTAAAATACCCAGCGCTCATCGTAACAACTGCCATCTTTAATACCCATTCCCCAGCCCCTCCATCAACCCTCGGTTTGTTCTCTATCCTTGAGAGAGACGAATTTAGAAAGGCCCCCATCTCCGTCTGTTACTGTACAGCTACAACAATGCTCCATGTAGGGGACATGACCTACAGCAGGCCCTTAGTAGACCTTCTTTGAATGCATGTGTGATTTTTTTTCTACATCACTGAAGAACAGGGACTAATTTCCAGATGATCAAATAGCTCATTTCACTTTTGTAGCATGTTCTACCATGCACATACATTCTATTTTCATATAAGCAACTTCAGAGGTCTTCCAGATATTAACTTATTAACAATGTAATAGCTTTACTGTTGTTAGTTCAAAGAAAAGGGTGGTAAAATATTCAGTGGTTATATGTATATTTGGATTTCAAAATGAAAAAAAAGGGCAGTTAAAGTTTAACAGTTATGCCCTCTTCAGAATTCAGGTGCTGTTTTAACACTGTCCTTCGAAATTCACATGCCTAAAATTTAATTTCTATAACAACCTCTTAAAGGTAAGTATTATTTTATTTCTCACAATTAGTGGAGAAAAATACTCAATGGGGCCACCTACTTTAACACAAATATAGAAGAACATACTGTAATACTATTTTACTCTTAGGGCCAAGGAAAATGAGTATTTGGCTCTTGATACATTCTAGTAAATTCTGCTATATAAATAAAGTATAACAGGCCTAAAAGAAATAGCTTTCGGAGGCCAGACTATTGTGTCTTGGTTAGTATGCATATTTAACACAACTTTATTATTCTTTAACACAACTTTATTATTCTCAAATTACAGAAAGAACTGACTTCTATCTTGAAGGTTGATTCATAACAGGGTTATTCATAATAGGCTAGTTGAACTTCCTAAGTTTCAAGAGACAATATCTGAAACCACGTAATAAAATTTACACTAATTCATTATTATTGAACAATTCGAGCGGATTTCATTTTCCTGAAGATATCCAAAATAATAGGAAAAAATGAGCATACCTGTGGCAGGTGACAGGTAATACTGCCTTGTATAACTGAGGGATCTTTCTGTTTATCAGAGGCTGTAAGGCCTCTTTAAGGCGATGATAGTTTCTCTCCAGTTCCCTTTGATACTCCTTTTGATCAGGCCCAATTAGGCTCTTATTTTTTCTTAAGGCATCCTCACACCTAGGAAAAACAGCGTGTTACCAAAAGATTTCTTCTGGCACAGTCTGAGAACTGGATGCTACTACACACATTCACCATGATAATGTCATTCAGTTTTTCATTGGAACATTAAATATTCACTCTTGCATTGGGGGTAAGGCAGGGGACAGAGATGAACTTGAGTTCTTTTACACTAACATTCACTTAACCGTCTTCATTTAACTAAAAATTATATATTTTTGAATGTTAAAACTTAAGTCATTTTCTCACATATCACCATCAGACTAAAAGCTCTTTAAGGGATTTTACCCTACTCATTCATGTACCAACAATGGCATCTGGCACAGTGGTCTGCTGATATTCAAATAAGCTGCTTAAATGAATAGTCCTTGATAACAATCCTTTGTCCAATTTATTCAGATATTTAAGAAAAAGTACCTGGACCCTAACAGATCAAGTAGTAGGATGTTAAACAATGTACACATAGCTCGCTGTTTCAAACACTTAACAGAAGAAAAAAAAAAAAAAAACTAACAACCAATGTACACATATCACTACTTAACAGAATTGTAGCTAAGTGATGTTCAGAGGAAAATGTATAGTCTTAATTTTTTTTTTTTTAAAGCTAAAAGCAAAGAGCTTAGCAACTTAAAAAGAACAGAACAAACCTGAAGTCAAATCACAATCTTTACACACAGAAAACAAACTGCAAATTCTACTAAACATCTTAAGAACAGGCAATCCCAGTGTAACACAATTATTCTACAGTATGGGGTGGTGGTGGGGAAGTGTATTTCTGAGAAGAGTCTCAACTCCTATTTCAAGGCTGGGATACCAAAACCTAATGGAACTAAAAAGAAAAAAGTGTATTTTAATCTCCCCATAAACACAGTTGCAAAACTCCAACAAGCAAGACAATAGCAAACTGTTCCACCAATGTCACACACACCCCTTTGATAACACTCTAAAATTTGTCATGATGAAAATTCAGCATAACAAAAATAGGTGGGAACTTCTTTAACCTAACTCAAAGCATCTATAAAAAACCTGAAGAAAACACTATCCTCGATGGTGAGCATTTTTTTCCCTTTTAAATCAGGAACAAGAAAGTGATGTCCTCTATCACACTGCTATTCAGAATAACATAGTACTGGAGCTTTGAAACATCACTGTAAAAAGGGGAAAAAATTCTACAGATAAATTATTAGAATTAACAAGTGAGTCTGGCAATATCCTCATGTAAAAATATAGAATTCAACTGCACTCTGTATACCAGCAAACAAAATATAATTCTAAAAGATATTAACAAAAGCATAAAAGTATGAATTGCCAAGGAATAAAATCAAGATATGTAAAGCCTCTACAGAAAATCAAAATATTAAGAAAACAAAAGATCTAAGTGAGAACTAGGTCACATTCATGGACTGGAAGAGTCAAGTTCTAAAGAAGTTCCAACTCTCTGCCAACTTATCTACAGATTCAGGTTATTAGTTTTAGGGGGGTAGAGAGGTGGAGGGAATGATAAATTGATTCTGTAATTTATATGAAAAGGAGAAGGGCCCAAAATAGTCCTTGAACAAAAGGTGAGAGAAACTGCTCTACTAGATATCAAAGCTGCAGTAATTAAGAGACCATGATATTGGCTCAAGAAGAGAGGAAGAGAATAATGGAAGATAAGATCGCAGAAACAGATGCATACCAACACGAGCACCTGATTTATAATATTTATTATACTTTATAATAATACCACAAAGCAGAAGAGAAAGGGCAATTTTTGAAATAAGTGGTGCTGTGTCAACTGGATATCCATATGGAAAAGAAATCTGACCCCAATTCACACCACAATTAATAAATGATATCCAGATAATTATCAATTATCAGTATGCACAAAAGTCAAACTAATCCCCTTGAACCATCCTCAAAAATCAACTGCAAGTGGATTTAAAAAAATAAAATAAGCCATTTTTGCCTTTTCCCCCTTTTGTTTAACCCATATTGAAATTTTAGAGATACCATTATATTGGGTTTTAGAAGTCAATATAGACTACTACTATGACGGGGGTGCCTGGGTGGCTCAGTCAGTTAAGGGTCTGCCTTCAGCTACGGTCATGATCCCTGAGTCCTCCTAGGATAGAGCCCTACATCGGGCTGCTCGCTCCACAGAGAGTCTGCTTCTCCCTCCCCCTCTGTTCTCCCTGTTTGTGCGTGCTCTCTTTGTCAAATAAATAAAATCTAAAAATAAAAATTACTACTACAACTTCACCCAAAAAGTAATCTAAGATACAAAAAGCAGTAGTCATAAAGAAAAGGCTGAATCCTTTCGCTACATTAAAGAGCTTCTTAAAAAAAAAGTTGTAAGCCCCAAATTCAGATATTTGTGATACTTACAAATAATAAAGTATATATCCAGATTATGTAAATACTCAAAAATCAGTAAGGAAAAGAATCCATTAGGAAAGCAAAGGACCGATATGTAACTTTACAGAGAGGAAGGTGAAATGGCTAACAAACACATGGCAAGATATTTGACCTCTTTGAAAAAGAGAAATGCAGGGGTGCCTGGGTGGCTCAGTGGGTTGAGCCTCTGCCTTCAGCTCAGGTCATGGTCTTTGGGTCCTGGGATCGAGCCCTGCATCGGGCCCTCTGCTCAGCAGGGAGCCTGCTCCCCACTCTCTCTGCCTACTTGTGATTTCTCTCTCCATCAAATAAATAAATCTTTTAAAAAGTGAGAAATGCAAATTTAATCCATAATCCATAATCATACCCATCAAACTGGTAAAAGTTAAACCGTTAGAGAATACAAAGTAGTAGTAGTTATATGGCAAGATGAACTCTCAAATACCGGTAGGATTTAAATTTGTCTTCAAAAACACTTTGTTTCTAAGTTCTTAAAAGTTTTTAATTTTAACTTCAGTATAGTTAACATATAGTTTTATACTGGTTTCAGGTGTACAATATAGTGATTCGACATAGTCTATACATTACTCAGTGCTGATCATGATAAATATACTCTTTAATCCTCCCCCCCTCTGGAAACCATCAGTTTGTTCTCTATAATTAAGAGTCTGTTTCTTGGTTTCCCTGTCTTCCTTTTTTTCCCCCTTTGCTTAATGGTTTCGTTTCTTAAATCCCACATACGAGTGAAATCATGTTGTATTTGTCTTTTTCTGACCAACGTATTTCTCAGTGTTATACTCTCTAGCTCCATCCATGTTGTTGCAAATACCAAGATTTCATTTTTTTATGGCTGAGTAATATTCTGGTGTGTGTGTGTGTGTGTGTGTGTGTGTGTGTATAAACCACCTCTTCTTTATCTGCTCATCTATCTATGAGCATTTGGGCTGCTTCCATAATTTGGCTAATGTAAATAATACTGCAATAAACACAGAGGTACATGTATCCCTCTGAATTAGTGTTTTTGTGTGTTTTTTTTGGGTAAATACCCAGTAGTGCAATTACTACATCATAGGGTAGTTCTATTTTTAGCTTTCTGAAGAAACTCCATACTGTTTTCCATAATGGTTGCACCAGTTTGCATTCCCATCAGTAATGCACTAGAGTTCCTTTTTCTCCACATCATGGCAAATGGCTGGTGTTTCTTCTGTTGTTGATTTTAGCCATTCTGAGAGTTGTGAGGTATAGTTTTCATGTGCGTTTCCCTGATGGTGGTGATGATCATCTTTTCATGTGCTTGTCAGCCACCTGGATGTCTTCTTTGGAGAAATTCCTATTCATGTCTTCTGCCCATTTTTCAATTGGACTATTAGGGTTTCTTTGGGTGTTGAGTTGTATCATTTCTTTACATATTTTTTTTTAATTTTTTAATTTATTTGACAGAGAGAGAGAGAGAGATCACAAGTAGGCAGAGAGGCAGGCAGAGAGAGGGAGGGGAGGAAGCAGGCTCCCTGTGGAGCAGAGAGCCCAATGCGGGGCTTGATCCCAGGACCCTGGGATCATGACCTGAGCCGAAGGCAGAGGCTTTAACCCACTGAGCCACCCAGGCGCCCCTCTTTACATATTTTGGATACTTACCCTTTATCAGATACATCATTTGCAAATATCTCCTCCCATTCCACAGGTTGCCTTTAGTTTTTGTTGTTTTCTTTGCTGGGCAGAAATGTTTAATTTTAATGCGGTCCCAATAGTTTATTTTTGTTTTTATTTCCCTTGCTTTAGGAGACTTATCTAGAAAAATGTTGCTATGATTGATGTCAAAGAAATTACTGTCTGTACTCTCTTCTAGGATTTTAATGGTTCTGGGTCTCACATTTAGGTCTTTAATCCATTTTGAGTTTATTTTTGTGTGTGGTGAAAAACAGTGGTCCCATTTCACTTTTCTGCATGTAGCTGTTGGGTTTTCCCAACACCATTTGTTGAAGAGACTTCTTTCCATGGCATATTCTTTCCTCCTTGCTTAAGACTAACTGACCATATAATTGTGGGCTTATTTCTGGGTCTTCTATTCTGTTCCATTGATCTATGAGTTTACTTTTGTGCCAGTCCCATACTCTTCTGATTACTACAGCATTGTAATATAACTTGAGTCTGGAACTGTGATACCTCCAGTTTTGTTTTTCTTTTTCAAGACAGTTTTGACTATTTGGGGTCCTTTGTGGTTCCATACAAATTTTAGGATTATTTGTTCTAGTTCTGTGAAAAATGCTGTTGGTGAGTTGGAAAAGTGAGCAACTCTTGATCTCGATGTCGTGAGGTGAAGGCACATGCTGGGTACAGAGATTACTTAAATATATAAAACTTTAAAAGAAACGTTGTGGGTATTTTGATAGAGACTGCAATAAATTTTTAAAATGCTTTGGGTAGCTGTGTGTGTGTGTGTGTGTGCGCGCGCGCACGCGCGCGTGCATGCTTCCATGAGCATTTCCTCTTTCCATTCCTTTCTGTCAACTTCAATTTCTCTTATCAATGTTTAATAGTTTTCAGAGTACAGGTCTTTCACCTCTTTGGTTTATTCCTGGGTATTTTATTGTTTTTGGTGCAACTGTAAATGAGACTGCTTTCTTAATTTCTCTTTCTGCTGCTTCATTATTAATGTATAAAAATATAAGAGATTTTTGTACATCGATTCTGCACCCTGAAACTTCATTGAATTCATCTATCAGTTCTAGTAGTTTTTTGGTAGAGATATTAGGATTTTCTATATATAGTATCATGTCATTCTGCAAATAGTGCAAGTTTTACTCCTTCCTTACCAATTTATTATGTTATTATGTTCGTTCCCTCTAGACCTACCTTGTTGAGGGTTTTTATCAAGAATGGATGTTGTACTTTGTCAAATACTTTTTCTGCATCTATTGAAATGATCCTATGGTTTTTATCCTCTCTTATCAATGTGATGTATCATGTTGATTGATTTCAGAATACTGAACCATCATTGCATTCCAGGAATAAATTCCACCTGATTGTGGCAAATGATTTTTTAAAACATATTGTTGGATTCAGTTTACTAGTATTTTGCTGAGGATTTTTGCATCTATGTTCATTAGATATTAGCCTGTGGTTCTTTTTGTGGTGTTTATCTGGGTTTAGTATCAGGGTAATGCCAGCCTCATAGAATGATTTCAAAAGTTCTCCTTCCTGGGGCACCTGGGTGGCTCAGTGGGTTAAGCCTCTGCCTTCGGCTCAGGTCATGATCTCAGGGTCCTGGGATCGAGCCCCGCATCGGGTTCTCTGCTCGGCGGTGAGCCTGCTTCCCCCTCTCTCTGCCTGCCTCTCTGTCTACTTGTGCTCTCTCTCTCTCTCTGTCAAATAAATAAATAAATAAAATCTTTAAAAAAAAAAAAAAAAAAAAGTTCTCCTTCCTCTTCTGTTTTTTGGAATAGTTTGAGAAGAACAGGTATTCCTTAAACTTTTGGTAGAATTCACTTGTGAAGCCATCCGGTCCTGGACTTTTGTCTGTTGGGAGTTTCTTTATTACGGATTCAATTTCATTGCTGGTAATCACTGTGCTCAAATTTTCTATTTCTTCCTGCTTCAGTTTTGGTAGGTTGTTATGTTTCTAGGAATTTATCCATTTCTTCCAAGGTTTTCAAATTTGTTGACACGTAATTTTTCATAATATTTTCCTGTAATTGTTTATATTTCTGTGGTATTGGTTGTTACTTGTCCCCTTTCATTTATGATTTTGCTTATTTGACTCCTCTCTTTTTTCTTCTTGCTGCATCTGTGTGAAAATTTATCAATTCTGATCTTTTCAAAGGACCAGCTCCTGGTTTTATTGATCTATTGTTTGAGTTTCCATATCATTTATCTCTGCTCTAATCTTTATTATTTCCTTCCTTTCTGCTGGTTGGGGGTTTTATTTGTTCTTTTTCCAGCTCCTTTATGTATAATGGCTCACACACCTTGGGGAAAAACATGGCATTATCTGGCTGAAGTTAAACCTATGAACCAACACTACTTTTAGGTTTATTAACTCCTGGGAAATCTCTTGTCAATTCAGAAACAGAGGGATATTTGAGTAGTACTCTTTGTAACTAAAAACAAAAACACAGGAAACCACCAAATATCCACTAACAGAAAAATTAATAAATCAGGGCATATTCATACAACACAAGATATAAAAATAGATTGAAGAAACATTATAGGTATATCTCACAAACACTGAAAAGAGCAAGTCACAGAATTATATTCACTATCCATTTATATAAACAACATGCAAAATGAAGTAGTGTATTAAAGAATAATACTCATTTATAATAAAACAATAAAGACAATAAAGTAAATAATATCAAATTCATGATAGTGGTTACCTCTAAAGGAAAGGAGAGATGTTATTAGAGAAGAACATATGAGGAGGAGATCTCAAAGCAAAGAGAACGCTATTTCTTAGGCAGGGTGGGTAGGTACATGATTTTTTTTCTCCCTATTCTTTAATAGCAAATAATATAAATACTATACTGAATCTATTAAAGATTTAATGAAAACAAGTTTTAAAAGATAAACCCCAAAATATAAAAAGTGAACACATACAAAAGTGTTCACTGTTTTTAGGAATAAATCAATGCAAACTAAAGTACCATTTAAACTGATTAACAACAGATACCCTACCTAAACAGCATTGTTTAGAGCAAAGTACACTTGCATACTTGACACTTTTAATACTTAGAAACTTTGTGCAATGCATGATGTATTAAGGGCCAATAAAAATGTTCATGTACTTTGGCTCAGTCATCTTAGATTAAAATTTTAACAAAAGAAAAAAAGAGGTACAGCCACTGTGGAAAATAGAATAGAGGTTCCTCAAAAAATTAACAGAAATACCGTATGATCCAATAATTTCACTATGGAGTATTTACCTAAAGAAAATGAAAACACTAATTTGTAAAGATACTTGCGTCCCTATGTTTACTGCAGCATTATTTACATTAGCCAAGATATGGAAGCAACCTAAGTGTCCACTGATAGATAAGTGGATAAAGAAGATGTGATACACACACACACACACACACACACACACACACACACACAGAGGAATATCACTCAGCCATAAAAAGGAGGGTATCTTGCCATTTGTAACAACATGAGTGGACGTAGAGGGTATTTTCCTAGGTGGAATAAGCCCCAGAATCAGACTACAAATACAGAGAACAAACTAATAGATGCTAGGGGGAAGTGCAGTAGAGGTAAAGGGGATTGGGAGACACATGCTTTCAGTTATGCAATGAGTAGGTCATAGGCATAAAAGGCCCAGCTTAGGGAGCATAGTCAATGGTATTGTTCTAGTGTACAATGACAGACAGTAGCTACACCTGTGAGCACAGCATAAGGTATAGAGAAGGTGAATCACTATGTTGTACCCTGGAAACTAATGTAACATTATGTGCCAACTATACTCAAAAAAAAAAAAAAAGAAAGATCCAATGCACTGGTGAATCACAGCACACTTAAATTCAACTTAAATTCAAATATTTGATATAATATAACCATTACAAAGTTTTAACTTTAATTGAAAAATAAAAAGATTATATATATACTGTGAGTGAGCTTTATAAACATATGCATATGATATAAAAAATAATATGTAACAAAAATTAAAAAGATAGCATGACTTGAACAAAACAGTAACAAAAATGGCTATAACTTTCTTGATAAGGTTTATATTATGTAGAAGGTTTTCTTCTTTTTGTCATTTAAGAAGAAAACCTTCTCTAAGTTGGTAATACTTAAAAAGACCAGCAGACTACAGAAATTCATCACCTTATCAACAACATACATAAGGAGGAGGACATGTGATTTAAAATGTAGTCAAAACAACAGCAAAAAAAGAAATAACCGTCTCTACTTAAATGTCTAGGCCCTAAACTAGTATGTATTGTTCCAAGATCATCCGGCACACAAAGATAACAGAGTGGTTTTGGTTGTTCTCCAAAACTTCCCTAATAATAAAAATAATGCTAGATGTGCCTGGGTGACTCAGTGGGTTAAGCCTCTGCTTTCGGCTCAGGTCATGATCTCAGGGTCCTGGGATCAAGCCCCGCATCGGGCTCTCTGCTTGGCGGGGAGCCTGCTTCCCCCCGCAACCCCCACCCTGCCTGTCTGTCTGCCTCTCTGCCTACTTGAGATCTCTGTCAAATAAATAACTAAATAACTAAATAAATAATCTTAAAAAAATGCTAGAAATCAGTCAATTCTACAAGTATAAAGTAGATTTCTTTATTTTACCACCACAGTTCATCTATTCCATACATTAGAAGCTATGTTTTCTGTTGTCTCCTAAAACCAAACTGAGAAGATAATCTGGCCTAATAATAAGATTCTGGAATCTCAGATTTCCAATGAAGCTTTCTGAAGCCTTTTAAAAAGACAGTCACCATGTTCAGGCAGGAGAAACTGACAATTCATGATAGCTATTGCAATGAGAATGGGGGAAATTCCATTCTAAAATACTTGAACTTGTTAGCATTCCTCATAATTTTATGATGGCAAAAGAGATGTGATATTATTTCTAACCCTGATAAAGCTGTTCAGTGACTGACTTGATAAGAGAAACCATAACAAGGAGTCAAAGACCGGGTTCCAAAGCCACGTCGTTAGGTGACCATCATGTCATTTCCTGAATGGTACACAAGGCTCTCTTATGGTCCAGTCTAGGTTGACTTACCCCGTATCCGACTGCTTGTCTTTACAGAGTTAAAAAAACTTTACAGAGTTCCAGCTTCATTAAACTATTCACCTTTCTCAGAACAGTCTCTAAACTTTGCGCGTGATCTGTTTTTTTCTTTTCTATTAAGTAGACCCTTCTCCTCCACGTTTCTGCCTGAAAAACTAATACTCATCCTTCAAGGTCCGTATCAAATGTCGAATTCTCTGGGAAACCTTCCCGGGCATCCCCCTGTAAAATTAATCATTCTCTCTACTGTCAAGCTTACATTACAGTGTTGGTAAAGCAGAAATCAGTCTCAAGTTGATAAATGACTGTTTGTTTCCTATTGTTTCAAAATTTGATATTTACCAAACACCTATTTATTATGTGCCAAGTATTATCTGTGCAGAAGAGAGTTAACTGCAGGCCTGAGACTGGTATCCTTCAAAGGCCTATTTGCAAGGTTGGTCCTTGGTTAGCAGCTGGGAGTTGGGATTTCGGGAGGTAATCGTTTCCAGAAGATAAGAGTGGCTCACTGTGCCTACACTATTTATACAAACATTATGGCTTCTGCTGAACACCTGCTTTCAGAATTCTGGTATCTGCCAGGGAGAAGGTGCCCACAGGAATAGCCCCCAACAACAATCTGGGCACGGACTCCCTAGTGAGCTTCTGGGTCGACATTTCACGCATGCTATCCCAGCTCACGGAGGGAGGAGTCAGGGGCTCCTGTGTGAATCCCCTGAGAGAGGATTTCAGAGCCTACACCTGGAGCCCCCCAGGCTTCCAACACAGTGCCTTTTCCCTGTGAGTATTTTACTTTGTCCCTTTCCATAGAAATCAATCACAGCTGTGACTACAGCTATACGCAGACTCCTATGAGTCCTCCTACAGCATTAAAACTGGGGGTGTCCTGGGGACCCTGAGACACCCATGTATTATTTCATCTAACTTGCACAACCTCCCTCTGGGAAGGAGATTATTACGATCATCCTTATTTAACAGATTAGAAAATGAAGGATCACAGAGATTAAGTGACCTGAAATAGGACACACAATGACAGAGACAAGATGTGAACACAAATTTTCTGCTTCCAAGTTTGTTGCCTGTGTGTTTCCTGAGGGAAGGGAAGCAAAAACTTTCACACTGAAGGTTCACAATAAACAACAACTCACAGGTTAAACAGCTAAATAGTCTAATAGTTTCAAGTTAAAAAAAATTGGGGGTCTACACTTTTCTAAATCTTTAAAATTAAAAATATGGCAATATAAAGTATTAGAGGTGGGGGGACATACACCCTGAAGGAATAGTAAGTCATGCACAAACTGTTCCTCATCATGAGCCACTTTCCTAGATTTTTCTCCCTTCAATGGTCCCTTAAGCCCCCACACCATTCTGTGGTTTGGACATTCTCAATTTGAGGGTCTTTACGCAGGAAGCCTTCAGTACCTTTTAGTAAAATCTTTGAAGCACAGTCGTAGTTTATTATGATGTCTGAAGAGCTTTGGGTCACTGGGTATTTCAGACAGAAAAACCTGGGCAACTTCCAAAGGCCCCTGTAAAATAAAATAAAAGTGTGTTTTTGTCTTCTCTAAAATCAGAGGAAGAATATGCCTAAATGATTTTTTCTCAGCACTGAGATGGCTGCATTTAAGCTTAATGCGTCTATGTCTATATTGAAACTTCTCAGGGCACCCAGACAACTCAGTCAGTTAAGTATCAGACTCTGGTTCAGGTCATGATCTCAGGGTCATGAGATCGAATCCGCTGTCCTGCTGTGGCTCAGCAAGCAGTCTGCTTGAGATCTCTCCCTCCCTCTCTCTCTACCTCTGCCTCTCCCCACCCTTGAGTGTACTCCCTCTCTCTAAAATAAATACATCTTTAAGAACAAAATACAGGGCGCCTGGGTGGCTCAGTGGGTTAAAGCCTCTGCCTTCGGCTTAGGTCATGATCTCAGGATCTGGGATCGAGGCCCGCATCGGGCTCTCTGCTCAGCAGGGAGCCTGCTTCCCCCTCTCTCTCTGCCTGCCTCTCTGCCTACTTGTGATCTCTGTCTGTCAAATAAATAAATAAAATCTTAAAAAAAAAAAAAGTACAAAATACAAAAAAACCTTCTCAGACAGATTCTGGCCATATATCTTAAGCTTCTCCTAATGTCAAATCTATATGCTTAGGTACTGTAATTAAATCAATGAGTATTTTTCAATGAAAAAGAGTAGGGGTTCAAGGACTATTATATTCATCAATGCATTTTTGCCTTATACATTTTACATTCCTTAATTTACCCTGGATGCAATCAGTTGTCAAGCCACTGGTTATTAGATACTTGATTCTGCTAAAATAGCTCCCCTCAATATTCCAAATGTGTTCTAACACTGCAAATTAAAAGATGATCCCTTGGAGTGTTGTATCATTTGGAAGTAAAACCCCCAAATCATTTGTGTTTTGAGGGGTAAAGGTATTAAAAATATTTGTTTCTACTTTGGGAGGGCACTTTTTGGCTTTGTTTCTTTAACCTAAAATATAGGTAAGATATGTGATATGAGTTCTTACTTGAAGCCTTTCTGGATTTTCCCTTACCCTAGAATATTCCCTAATCATCAGTAAAAGGATTTGAATGAACCCACTACAAGGAGATAACGGGATGGCTCCTAATCTGCATATAACAAAGCAACAATTGTATCTTATGCTCATATATTATTAAAATTTTCAAAGCAATTCCACATTACTTATTTCCTCCTCATGACTCACTGTGAAGGAGAGCTGGAGAAGATAACCTCAGGGAGTATGTAAGGAAGGAGGCATTCACATGTACCATCTGAGCTCTAAAAACGAGACTTTTTAAGATCACGTTCTTTCAGTACAAGGTTTTAAAGGAAAGGCCATGTCAAGTGAATCAGTTCCTTCTTAACAGAATGTTTAAGAACAGGTAAGGAGGACGCCTGGGTGGCTCAGTGGGTTAAGCCTCTGCCTTCAGCTTGGGTCATGATCTCAGGGTCCTGGGATCAAGCCCCACATAGGGCTCTCTGCTCAGCAGGGAGCCTGCTTGCCCCTCTCTTTCTGCCTGCTTCTCTACTTGTGATCTCTCTCTGTCAAATAAATAAATAAAATCTTAAAAAAAAAAAAAGAACAGATAAGTAGAAAAATACAAGCAGCACAGAGGGCAGGCATGAAAACCTTAATAACTGCATCTATACTAAAAAGATTTTTTTCAGTCTATCTTCATTTATACTTCGTGTCTTTTGCAAACCACTCCTAACATGTATCTCTTTCCACTTAATCTGATGGTCGTGGCCTTTGTGAAACATACTCATGGAATCATTTCCAATTCCACTTATGCCTGAAATCATGGAGGACCACGCACCTGATTCACCGTTGTGCCTACAGACCCCTGGAGCACCATCTGAAGCATTTTGGGGTCCGCTGGATCCTGATGTGTTGCAAATGCCAACTCCTGGGTCTTTTTCTGCATGTCCTCAATGGCAACTTCAATTGGAGTTAAGATGATCTGGGTGAAATAACATCTGTTAGGTCAATGCGCTGACTGAAAACTATTTAATGAGCCTGATAGAGAATCTTTTTTTTTTTAAAGTGGAGATGAACTATAAACTGTTTTCTAGTAATAGAAATCCAAACTTTAGATTCCTAAATGGGTGGAAAAAAAAAAAAAAGCCAGCCTTTTAAAGCATAAGCCAAGGGTAAACTAGCGATTTAGAAAAGAAGCCCAAATTAATGACTCAAGAATGGGCAAAGTTCGCGGACGCTGCCATGTGAGCAGCGGCACAAGATACCACACCCACACAGTTCTCACGTGGCTCCCATGTCTTTGTTTTGCTCATCCTATTCCCGTCTGGGGACTTACCTCCTCTTTGTGGGTGACATTGACCCTTGTCTTAATATAAGGAAAGGCATGAGAAGTAGTCAGAATGGTCTTCCGTTTAAACTGTTCATGAAGTTCCCCATGGGCACGGCCGTCTAAAGTGAAGGGCGTACAGTACATGAAACGGCGAAGATTATAGTTCTTGTCAAAATAGGTGATTCTGTCCTTCATTTCATATGTGTCAAAGTACGGCTCCACATAGGTAATCTGAATGTATGCCTGGGGGGGGAAAAAGGCCTTCATTTTGTCACTGTTAAATCATCATTCA